>NC_141031.1:45500000-45607500 GCF_052040795.2 Danio rerio
TCTCTAGAATGTGTCTGTAAAGTTTCAGCTCAAAACACCCATCAGATTTTTCGTTATACCTTTTACAAGATGCTGTTTTATACATATTTCCACCAGGGGGTGGTTTTGTCGTACTGCGCCTTTAAGGCGAGTCCTCCCCCCTACTGTTTCTACGTGCCTTCCTGCGTGCTTTAATCTCCTCCCTCGGCTGCGTCAGACAACAGACAGACTTAAAGGAAGAAGGTCTCACGTAGCGTTTGTGAGAAATACTACAGTAAGAACTTTACTAATCAGTATTTGTTGTGAAGTTGCATTGATGAGTCACACGCAATATCGTTTCAAAGTTCACGCCCACACACACACACACACAGATACACACGCACACCGCAGCTGACACTCACACAGACAGGCAGACAAAGCGCGCTTAGCTTTGCACTGTTTGTGCACTCAAATGTGACAGGATACAGGCTAATCTCCACTGCTGTGTGGATATCTGTTATGCTAATGTACAATATAAACCTGATTTAACGTCTGCAAACCGGGATTGAAGCGTCTTCCGTTAAAATTGTTCTGACACACGGCTGTGCTGATGAAGTAAAGCTGAAGTGAATCGCTGTAATTAATTACACATGTGCACTGGTTTAAAACACTTTAAACATGTGAAACTCACTCTTAATCACATTTGATGATGATTGCTGATCCTAGCGAACTGAACAGACCTTTTATTCCCGGTTGCTTTGCGTATGTCTGGTCTTGTTGACATATACACGTGACTACCGGGACATGTTAATGCGCGCAGCTGTCAATCAATTCGGTGGGCGGGGGGACCGCACTCCTACGTAAGGTTGCAGTCGGTCTGAAAACCGCTCCAATTGGTCCACCGTTTTTATGTTGTTAAATTGAAAAAAAAAGGACTGTGTGTGTTTATATCACCCCAATATGACGGTCTATATACTATATATATATATATATATATTTATATATATATATATATATATATATACACATGTCTGTCCAAATAGCTTGAAAAGTAGATTTTTCACCATAGGTGCCCTTTAAACAAGTGGCAAAAGGAATGGGATGCATTAGAAAATAAAAAAATTACAAGAAATCCAACCTGAAATCTACATGATCATTTCTTGGCTGTTTTAATTTGGCTTGAAATGCTCACAGACCTTAACAAATGCACATGATAAACATGTTGGTTTACTCTAGTCAAGTTTTTTAGTGTATCCCCAAATCAAGTATGATTTTAAATGGAAAATCACTACTGGACATTGCAGATCCTGCGATGTGGCTATTGCCGATGGGCACATTGCGATATCGATGCTGAAAATATGTATTGTGCAGCCATGGTTCACACAAATTAATATGTTGGGGAAAATATTAAATACCATTTTATTAGACATGAAAAATTCAGGGAAACATGAAAAATATTAAATTTAGTTGAAATTTTGTAGTTTATAAATTTATTTTTGCAATAACTTGATTGAATTTAAATGTGTCATCTTTATTCCTAAAGATGTTAGACAAACTCTAATTTTAACTGATATAACTGTTTATTTAATAAAACTGTTTTGTTTAAATGCACTAGAATTAATTTCTACATCCACTGAGAAATCAATAAAAATATACATTTTCAAAAGAGGGTGTACTTATTTATGCTGACCACTGTATGTTAAGGAAGAGTAAATTTTGCTCTTTAGTATAAATACTCAAGTGATTTTATTTACAAAGTTAATTTGCAAAAAATAAAAAAGCAAAATGAGCGTTTTCTAAAAAAATCCAGTTTTAGGAATTTTCATGAATCAAATATTTTTGTTTGCAATTGAACTTTTCAATGTAAAAATAAATACAGGGTTTCTGCAAGTCAAATTTAAGACTTTTAAACACCCTTTTAGGACCATTATAAATACAATTTTAGACTAAAACAGGGCTAAACACTAATGATTATTTCTAATGGCCTGGTTGGACCAATGGAAATGTATTTATTTTTTATTGCTTGCCACAAAAAAATCTAATATAATTATTTCTTAGCGACATACTTTGCGTCAAAACAAGAAAACTGTAGTTTATATATATATAAACCATTGTTAAAAGTATATTTATTGTGGAGGCAATTACATAAATAATCAAAAATATATATTTGTTGGCTTTTGGTCCAAATTGATTGAGTAAAACTTCTATTCAACCGAATGCGTTTCTCTTACAAAAAACTTTAGTTTCATGCCTGCTTATAAAAATGATGTCTACTCCCCCTTTTATAGAGATAACATAAAGGATATAATGCTCTGTTATTATCATATATACACATATATATATATATATATATATATATATATATATATATATATATATATATATATATATATATATATATATATATATAAAGGTTTTATTGAGATGAGTTGTTGGTGATTGGATGGATATCAGCCCAATTGGGTAGCTTTAAATAAATATATTTTTTAAATGATTTAAGACCTACAGCACAAGATTTTAGTGAATTTAAGATTTTTAAAGACCTAAAATTGTTTTTTGTTATTAATTTAAGACATCTGTAAGACCCTGCAAACACCCTGTAAAAATTGGTATCTGAAAATTACTATTACTTGTTAAAAACACTAGTTTTTATAAATAAACTCTTCATACAATGAAATAATTATTAATCTAATTACAATTTTATTATTACTTTTGTGAAAATGTTAAAAACGGTGAAATGAAATTCCATGTTTTTCTGTGTACACGATAATTGCCAAAATGAAGCTACATATTTATTCTGTCCTGGGCTTATTAAAATTATATCGAAGGTTTAGTGATTGTAATAAGTTAATGTATTAAAACATTTTAAAAATGTATTGCTTGCAATTACTTAAAACCTGATTTGAAGGATACTTACAAATATTTTGGGTCTTAAAATTAGTATTTTTATGATTCTTAATATGCGATTAGATTTTAGTGAGTGTCTTTTGTATGTTGCTGTTTTGTGTAAAGAAAAAAATCAAGTGGGACACATTGTAAAGTGGTGGAACGATTTAAGCTGTAATACTGTTTTATGCTTTTATTGTTTTGATTTTTGTCTTTGACCAAACGCAAACCACCATATCATTTGAAAAGTTGAAAGAAAAAGTGTTACAAATTCAGCAAAGAATTGAATAATTTAAACATGGTGAATGCAGCTTTTAATATGTGCAGTAGATGCATTTGTTAAATTGTTTAATGTGATTAAATATTGCATTACACAAGCAAGAATAAATTTATATGACACAAATGCAATACTGGAATAAAAATCTGATTTAATATTGTGGTTAATCGCTGTCAGTCGTCCACTTGAGGTCACACACCAGTGCGATGTGATCAGACGGGTGCGAGATGCTTGGCAGCGCCACACAGTTGCTCACCTCCTCCAGACTGGGCAGAGGAATGACCTGCTCCACCTGCAGCGTCCGCGGCTCCACAAAAATATAATCCAGACACCCCTGAAATCCTCCTACGAAGTTGGTGAAGTCCGGGACTCCACATGCGCTGGACAGCTGGAACGGGTTGGTCAGTCCAAGTCGGATCTGCTCTTCTGGACCCCCGGAGCCCCAGTCCTCATGATCCTCCGGGATGCAGCCCTGACTGAGCAGCTGGAAGAGGCCGGAGGACGGAGTGCTGTTAAAATCACCCGAAAATATGAGTCTGGCGCCGGGATGCTTCTCTGTCACCACCTGCTTCATGTGTTCCAGAGCCACTGCTATCTGGACCAGACGAACGTTTCCTCCTGATCACATTAGAGAATGTATGTTATTTTATATATAAATAGCTGTTTTTGACTTCCTTAATTCGACTAAAGTCATAATTGAACTAAGCAGAAATCAGATTTTAGGGCCGATTTTAGTGGCCGTATTGAAGTGCAGTACAGACATGTGAACACCGCAATCAAACTATTACCATAGTGTAGGATTTTTCGCCGCAGATTAATCTATACACACACACACTGCTGTCAGTAGCTATGTTTCCATCCAAAAATGCGAGTAAACTTTATGCGCAAAACTGGATTATCGCATAAAAGTTGTGCGAATGAAGCAGCGTTTCCATCCAACGAGTCAAAGCGAACAAAATCGTCACTTCCTGATTAACTGGCGCCAAAAATCAACAGTAAAAACTGCATTTGCTGCAGTAGGAGAAGCTGCATCAATCTTTTCTAAATGAATGCGCCTCAGAAGACAATCCTGACATGCAGTGAGCGCGCAGTGGCGTTTGAAGGTGTCAGACGCGGAGCACAGGCGCTCTTGATTCTGGAGGTCATTAATAATATAATAACACTAATACTGAAATGGTAAGGCGTTTTATAATGACCAAAACAACATTTCAGATGTTTTATAATGTGCTCAGCTTGACGTTTTGTCCATTCATACACATTTCAAGCATCACATGATCTCTTTTAACAAAATCACATGACCTTTTTTAATGCGCATGCTGGAGTTTGTGCGGTAAAAGTGTTTCCATCGCAGTTTATGCGCATCTTTTCTTATCGAATAAAAAGTTTATCCTACGCAGTTAGGCGCATACGTTTTTTATGCGCATTTTCAAGATTTATGCACATCATGGCGTTTCCGTCAACTGGTTTTATTTATGCGCATTTGCAAAAATATTTGCATAAAATAGGTGGATGGAAACATAACTAGTGTCCAAGTCAGTAAAGGAACACAGACAACTGCATCGCGTATGGGAGTTTTTTTTTTCCCATACTGCGTGCGATATCAAATTCCATTAAAGGGTCACGAAACACTAAAACACATGTTTTGAGCTGGTGACAGTCGTATATGTGTCCCACACTGCTAAAAACACTATTAGGACACCTATATCTCACTAATAAGTGAAAATTGGTTGTTTTTGCGTTATTTCAAGCAAATTCGTACTTCCGGTTTGAAACGAATTTTTGAAGCTGCGTCACGGTCATGACATAATAGCGTGTATTCCAGCGTGTAGTCTGAACGTCTGTACCAAGGTGTCCCGTATTACGTCTCTGAGAGTGCTGCATTCATTCATGAGTATGGCTTGGTTTAAACCAATCAGCGCGCTCTATTGTGTATGCGCTGCAACTTCATTAATATGCATGCTAGCTTTCTTAGACTGTACCTGAAACGGTGTTCAGACGGCAGAGAGACAACACACGTGTTGCCAAAAGTTGTGGGAAATGAATAAGAATTGTTTGGAGATACGGGTCGCCAGATTTGCTTTCGTAATGTGAAGGTTTTGTTTTCCTTTTCTCTCTATGTGAGCACTGCTAGACTCACGCGCGGATCCGTAGACGCGACATGCGGCAGAAATGCATTTGTTAGGAACATTTTTTTACTCGAGAGCATTTCTCTTCTATGGTGAGATCCGGATTTGCTGCTCGTCTCCTTTAAAAAAAGACGCAGCTCCAGTTATTGTTGATTGTCCTGTCTACAGATTCGGTAAGTGTGTGCAATCAGTGCCCTTTCTTCGTTCATTCAGATGGCAAAGTTATAGTTGGTATGGTCAGCAGTACTCTTTCAGTGTTTACAGACAAACCTTAGTCAAAATTATTTCTAAATTACTTAGGGCCTACTCACACTATGCCATCCGTACCATGCCCAGGCCCGTTTCCCAGATCGTTTGAGAAGTGTGAGTGCGCTGAATCGGGCTTAAGCACGGTTCACTTGGCCGGCCCTGGCCCAGTAGGAAGAGGTGTGCCTGAGCGCGGTTCACTTGGGCTTTGGCGCGGTACGCTTGTGTGTGAGTGCAAAACGCACCAAAGCCCGAAACTGAAAGCGAGACGTGACTTTTAAGGGGCTGTTTCATATGGATTACATATGGGTACAAGCGCTTTGGCCCGGTTCGAGGCAACTGTACCTAGTGTGAGTACGGCCTTAGTTTACAGTACCTTAATATCACTACAATATTGAAAGATCTGCTGTAAATGCTGCTTGCTGTGTGTAAACACGTGAACATTGTAAGCAAACTTTTGCCGACCATCGTGTTGAATTTTCGCCGCAAATTGTGACAGGATAGTCTACACACACGGCTTTCAGACCTCCTGAGTTACAGAGAAATGCAGAGGCTTTTTTTCCTCTTATACGACATGCGGTATCAAACATCCCACTGTCATTAAACACACTGTCTCCCCTGCATGTGTGTTTGTTTGTACTCGGTCAGAAGCGCGCGCCCAAATGGCAACTCCCATTTTTATTCAAACCCTGCCCATTTTTCCTCCCCCGACACTCCCACCCAAACAAAGCCAGACACGCCCACTTTCCTGACTCTTTCCAAACTAGAGGTGTGAAAACATCCTGCTGAAACGGGGGGTTTCATGGCCCTTTAAAACAACACTCTTCCAGCAGGTCATACTCGGATCCAATACCTCAGTTTGTCAGGGGGGGGGGGCATGCATGAAATGTTCCTGAGTGAAAGTGAAACTGTCTCTCAAGTCGACAAATTAAAAATGAAACACCCGAAATTACATGAAACTTAGGAGGAAATTTGTATGACTCAATGATGTTAGTTGATCTTTGTGCTATAACATGTAAAATGGGATCATGAAAGGAACATTCACAAAGCAACTCATGTAAAAACTTAATCAGATTAAGAAATTATTTGATTACTGATGTCCATGTAAACCTAGTCATTAATAAAAAGGATTCAAGAGTAATAATAAAAACATGAATTATTTTAATTTGATTTAAAAAGAATAAAATAAAAGGTATCAAAATTGAGACTGGCATGTTAGAACATCTTAATGGAAAAATGACTTGAAGACAAAATTAAGCAGTAATTACAAATTGTCTTATTTGCATTTGCCACAGTGTTTAGCCTTGAAAAAGTGACTTTTATTAATGTTTGTAATAGTCTGCAGTGCTGTATTGTCTGGTTTGGTGTTGTATATTATGCTACAAACACCTTATAATAAACTGCCAGTCCATTTTACAGACTTAATTTTCTATAGATATTATACATTATATTATTTCACAATACTAAAATGTCAGTAAAAGTCACTTTGTTAAATGGCTAATGCAATTCACAAATGTAAGTTAACAGAAAACACTTGTGAATTACAAAATACAGGAACTGTTAATTTGTTTATATAAATGTATGCATTTACAGTACAATACTAAATTATTCACCCACTCATTATGCACTTCAAGCTCAATACTAGTATTTTGCAGAATAACTAGTCAAATAATATGTGCTGTCATCATGGCAACGACAAAATCAGTTGCTTTAACCATTCTGTTTAAATATGTATTACAAAATTTTCAAAGTTAAACAGAACTTGGGAAATATTAGGAAATGTTATTAAGTTTTAAATGAGGGCTATATATTTTATTGCCTTTAACTGTGGAAAACCCTTTTATTCAAAGAGCAGGTACCTTCAGGGCGCCAGTACAGGTGTGTGTTTCCTACACATAATATCCTTGACGGGTCACACAACGACTGTAAGACGGTCACCTGAGGAATTGGGGAATGCATTTTTGTTAGTTTTGCATAGAGACATCATTGCTTAAAGTGGTTTTTAACAAAGAGCTTTTTGATACAAAAGATACAAAAGAGAATGAATGCAAGCGTAAAAATAATACAACTAAAATAAAATATTAAATTAAATAATTTATTTTTTTTTATAAAAAAAAAAGGAATCAAGAATGAGACTAAAACATTTTAATGGAAAATGACATGAAGACAAAAATAAGCCATAATTAGTCTTTGTTTGCATTCGAGAAAAAATTATCAAAGAAATACATGAAAAAAACAAAACAAATTGAGTACAAATGCTAAATAAAATGCATTAAAATATTTAAAAAAAATATGACATATATATATATATATATATATATATATATATATATATATATATATATATATATATATATATATATATATATATATATATATATGAGCAATTCCGTGCAAATGTCAACCTTGCCATGAAAAAAAATTAAGTTTTCACCAAAATACGGAAACCATTTCAGGGTTTTTTGTGTAAGCAACTATTTTACAGTACTTTAAAAATACTCAAAAATGCATCTGTCAATGTTTTCAAACTATTCTATTTGATTTACCAAAGTCACACAAATGGTAATTTCACATGAGTCACATCCATAACAGAGAGATGTCACATCCATAACGACACTTTTTCCTTAGAAATGTGAAAATATTAAATTAAATAAAATAAATCATTTTTGTTTTATAGAGAGCCGACTCTAATCCTTTTGATTAGCATTATTTCTTTTGGGTTGTGCAGTTTAATTCACATAATTTCTACGAAGTGTGTTGTATACTGTAAACTCAGACTTTGTTTGTCACATCCATAACGCATGCTTATTTTCCTCATTTAAAGTGCAAAACACGTTTACAGATTGATATTTTTCTGCTCCCATAACTCTGTGGCTAGTTGCTCTAGAAAATATAATCAAATTTTTCAATATAATGTTAACATATACTTTCTCTGTCAATTTATGTGTTGAGTTTTTACTGCAAATGTCACATCCATAACGCTGGAATTGCTCATATATATATATATATATATATATATATATATATATATATATTTTTTTTTTTTTTTTTTTTTTGCTGGACAGCTGCTGAACTATTGAGAACTCAACTTTTCCATCTACAGCATTAATTACATTTTAAAATATGTTCTTTAAAACAGATGCCAAAACTAGCGCCCACGGTAACCTTTGATTTGGCTCTCGATCCCATCCGAGAAGAAAAAGTGAAATGATGAGGAATTTTCAGGGGAATGCCTTTAACAGAGACTGTCATTTCTAATTTAACACAACTTTTGTTTTTTAACTGTTGACATGCAAAAAAACAAACTGAAATTAAATATTTTAACTTTATGAATAAATCTGATTTTTTTTAAAAAATTCAATAAAATACAATCACTTGATGGATAACAGACATTACAGAAGACATCAGCAAGTGAATCAAGGCAAAGTGTAGTTTTTAGTGTTATAAATGGGATTGTTCATGTTTTTTATTGTAAGATGTTCATTATAAAATAAACAAAAATGTACAATAATTAATACAATTAAAGTATTTTAAATTGAATAAATTATAGTATTGATTAAATTATATGATGAATAAAAATAATAATAAATTAGGAAATTACATTGACAACTTTACAATTTCATATATTAACCTCCAGCACATTCCCCTCAATCAAGTTTAGTTTTTGGCCCTTCATAAAAAAAAAGTTTGGACACCCCTGCTTTAAATCATAATTATTTCAGTGATGATATAATACATTTAAATATAAAAGCTTAAAATAAAATTAAATGAAAATAAAATTAATTAACTGCCTTCAATTCTGTGCAAAATACCTGCAAAGTCGTCGACCTCTTTTCAATTTTCTCCTTCAAGCTGGGACTGCAGGACACTTTTTCCCACAGCTGCCGATGTATAGGATCCGTGGTCAAAGCCTCGCTCAACATAACATCATACTGCTCCACCAGCTTCAGCTTAGACCTCCTAAAATACGTGGCCAGCCCTTCATGCTGCTTCTCCTTAATCCTAAAAACGCCATCTAACCCAAACGCATCCAAAGCAGGACATAAAAGGTCTACAAACACACATTTATCCACCTCCTGAAGGCAAATAATGTCAGCGTTATACCCTGAAAGCTCCTTCTTGATCAGATTCTGCCTATAGTCCATTTGTAGAGCATAGGGCGCACAATAAGGGTACAACACTGTTTTAGAAAGATCCGTTTGAGCGTAAACGTCCGCTAGGATGTTATAAGACACAACCCTTAATGAACCCTCATCAGTGAGCTTCTGTGTGTAAATGTGCCTGTTATCAAATGTGCAAATCCCCGGACCGGCTTCTACAGCGCTGGAAGACACCAGTTTTTTGGGTTCGCCAATTTTAGAGCCGTCCCCCGGCGTGCATTTCAACATCAGCCTTAACCCAATGTCTAAATTCGATGGCGTAAACACACGCTCAGATCCAGCTTCTCTCCAGCATTCTGCATCTCCTGTAATATATGCACTAGCCGAGCTTTCTTTAAACCAGCTGAACTCGCAGTCCTTCAGATCTCCAAATTCAATCTCTATTTTCGGACACACAGGAAATCCGGCCATTAGTGAAGACGGCAGCTCGCATTGAGTGAATGTTGGAGGATTCCTCTCCACTTTATACTGTAGGTCGCCCACTTGCAGCACTGCTCCATCTTCCCAGGCATCCGAATTGAGAGTTTCTGGTGAAACTGGTTGTCCGTTCACACTTAGACTGGTTTCTGGTTTGTCTGCTTCTTGGCTCTCGGGTTTTTCTTTGCTTGGTTTGTGTTTTTTGGATTTGCTGTGGGATTTAATCAGTGTAGTTAGTAACTTAGAATTATCCATGACCTTAAATATCTTGCAAACAAAAGAAGATATTTTGAAGAATGTTGGCACCCATTGACTTTCATAGAAGTGAAAAAAGAACTATGGAGTTAAATTTGTGCCAGCAATCTTTAAAATGTCTTCTTTTGTGTTCAGCAGATGAAAACGCCTCTATAATAATCCAATAAGGTAATTTTCATTTGTGTGTGAATGATCCCTTTAATAATATTGTGATAGCAAAAAATTTATTGTTGGTTCAAATTCACGAAAATATTCAAGTGATATCTTGTAAAATGTCTCTTTTTTTATTATAATAACCATTGGAATCGCAAAATTGCTGGATTTGCGTTGGGATTTAATCAGTAAAGTTATGAAGGGTAAAGAGATACTTGATTAAATTAATTTTCCACGGAAACAAACAGTTAAATAATGAAGGCATAGTTCACCCAAAACTAAAACTTCTGTCATCACTTATTCATCCTCAAAACATTTATGAGTTTCTTTCTTCTTTCACAAAAGACAATATTTTGAAGATTGCTGTCACAAATTGAATTCCGTAGTATTTTTTTCTACTATGAAAGTCAATGGGTGCCAACATTCTTTAAAATATCTTTTTGTGTGTTCAGCAGAAGAAAGAAGGTTATAAAGGTTTATAACCACATGAGAGTAAATAATTAGGTAATTTTCATTTTTGTGTGGACTATTCCTTTAGTACTATTGTATATGAAAGAAATCATTGTCAACAGGGATTTTATTTAAAATAAGGGGCATTTTTTATTATATATTTGCTAATGACAAATTTCAAAAAAATTCTCATTTATTATTAGCTGAAATTGTTTGGAGGACAAAACCTGCAAAAACAATAAATATATAAATAAATATACAAATAAATAAGTAAATAAATTAATAAATTCCAGCATGAATAAAACAACAAATAAACAAATATGTAAACAAAAATAAATAAATTTATAAATAAAATTCACAAATTCCTGCATAAAAAATATAAATAATTATTAGTGTGGGCAGGTAAATAATTAAATTAATTACACGAATGTTGGGGGAATAAGAAAATGCTAAACTGAAAGTTTATTTCGTCTCTCCTTTCAAGCGTTTATTCGTTATTGAATGGAGTTGCTATTTACATTTTCACAGGTCACATGCTAACAAGTGGCTGTCTACAATTATCAGACGTTGGTCTTTATGGCATCATTGGTAGATCCTTGGAAAAATTTTACTTTTTTTTTTTTTGACTGGTTTCTGATGATTGACTTCCATAGTATTTGCTTTTGCTCCTACGGAAGTCAATTTTTTTTTTTTAAGATCTTCCTTTGTGTTTAATAGAAGTAAGAAACTCAAATCTTTGGAATCAACTAAATAGTGAGCAAATGTACATTTTCGGGTGAACTAACCCTTTATTGTGTAAATATATTTCATTCTGCGAAATACATTACTTAGTTTTCATTCATAATAATTTGAAGAGTGATTTAAATACATTTGTAACCATGTAATTAGTAATAAATTGAGGAGAGGTAAAGTTGGTTTTTATATAGGGATTCCTTTATAATATAATTTAAAGTATTATTTGCAAATTCTAAATAGTGAAATCACATTAGCTGCCAATGACTGTCAAACATTGTTCATAGTCAATAAAATAGTGCTAAATGTTGTTTTGAAGTCAAACTTAAACGTGATTTCATACCGAATATTCAAAGTACCATGGTAATCTTATCACAAACAGTCACTGAACGAATGTGTGAATATAAAACCAGCTTTACCTCAATATAATCCATGCTGTTTTGCTATATGTACGCGTTGTTTTGAGAAATGCACCTACTGTTTTGCACATTTCAATTCTGAGATTGTAAGTTAAATACATATATAATGATGTAACTAGTAATAAATAGCTTGTTTAACTCACCCAGCAGTGGTCTTGACGCTGTTGTTGGCTATTCTGTCCAGCAGCTTTCCCAGAGGTTCAGTTTTGTCCCTCAGCATGTGTTTATTACTGCCGTTCAGACTGAATGAAATGGTCAGTTTGGACTCGGACTCCACACACCGCACTACACATCTCTCCATACTCATCTTAAACCCCGTCGTGAACAGATTTCTGCGGGGTGGGATTAAAGACGGAGGAATAAACCGAAAAAAGAAAGACCTAGTTGAGAATGACAGCCGACTCCACATGAGGAACTCGTGAATGAGAAACTACCAGCGGCTTCCGCGATCGAGAAACGGCGGTATTATTAGGAACACTAGATTCGACAGTTTAATTACAGTGACGGGTTTAGGATTAAATCGCGGTTCTTGTTTTTTTTTTTTTTTTTGTTTTATCACCATTAAATCCATTTGTCAATTATAAATATCTATTTGTAAATTAGTACGACGCGCTTTATCGTCAAAAAGATTTGCAGCGAAAACTTCGATCTCAATGCGTATGTAACTGCGATTCAGAGAACTAGATTCGACATATTTAGGAATTATTCATTCATTAATTTTCTTGTCGGCTTAGTCCCTTTATTAATCCGGGGTCGCCACAGCGGAATGAACCGCCAACCTATCCAGCAAGTTTTTTACGCAGCGGATGACCTTCCAGCCGCAACCCATCTCTGGGAAAATGTAGGAATTATCATTTTAATATTTAAATATAAGAAAATTACTACACATATTCTAATCGTATGTTATGAAAAGAAGCAAACATCTAACAGATTAATAATATTATTTAAATGTTAGTAATATTTTAAAAAAATTACTAATATTATTTAAAAATTAATACAAAAAGAAAATATATAATATAGAAATATAATATCAAATAAATAAAGTAGCTCTAAAATAAAAAAAAAATATTTAAAATAATTGTAGTATTAAGCATTATTTTAGACAAAAGCCATGATCTCAAAGTGACTTTTAATCTCATAGCACTAAATGGCAGTCAATAAATAGTTGGCTCTCTCTGGAAATAGTATTTATCTGTTATGAGTAATTACTAATAAATCACATTAAAGTATATTAAATTCTTTCTTATTGTAACCAACCATTTAGTCATTTGCTTATTACTGCACTGTAAAACATATCAGTAAATTAGCAGTTTTCTGTAGTTTGTTATTTGTGTTTCCCCCATTTATTTCTGCTTTTGAATTGCATGATCTTTCCTCCAACAACTTTTGACATGGAAAAGTTTTTTAAAAGTGAACATTTTTAATAGTGTAGTGTTTCTCAACTGGTGGGTTGCGGAGTGTGTGGTAAAAAAAAACAACAACAATAGTTACATTTTTACTTATTTAGCTTATACCGGAGTTTTAATTTGAAATACGTGTGCGACAACCCTACCGTTTGACATGTAAAATTTCATTTAATTATTGCAAAAAATATGTCGAAGCTCAACCCCGAATATGTAAAGGATATATATATAATGACGACAAAAAAGACTTAAAGCCTCAGTGTATGTAGTGATATGTAGTAAGGTGCTCTCATAAGAGAGCATGAAACCTTCTAAATTAAAACAACATTGTTCACACTTTACAATAAGGTTCATTAGTTAATGTTAATTAATGAATTTACTAACATGAACAATGAACAATACATTTACTACTGTAATTGTTCATGTTAGTTAACGTTAGTTAATGAAAATACAGTAGTTCATTGTTAGTTCATGTTAACTCATGTTGCATTAACTAATGTTAACAAGCACGGACTTGGATGTTAATAATGCATTAGTAAATGTTCAATTATGATTAATAAATGCTGTACATGTGTTGTTCATGTTAGTAAATGCATTAACTAATGAACCTTATTGTAAAGTGTTACCACAACATTTAGTAACCAGAAAACATGCTTTATAAACAGTTTATTATTAACAGTATTTGTCGTTTTTACTTTGTAATATTTCTATAATTTGATCCATTTTGTTAAATGACAGCAAAATAGTGTTTATTTGTAAGTCTCGGTAAATGTCTTATGATGTATCTGTCACTACTTGTGCATGTTAACAAGTAAATACAAATTATTATAGTTCCTAAAAATTTGGGTCGCGGCTTGATGACCATGTAAAACTGTGGGTCCCATGGCCAAACCAGTTGAGAACCCCTGGTGTAAAGTGCTGTATTGTCTGGGTTGGTGTTGTATATTACGCTACAAAATCCTTGTAATAAACCACCAGCACATTTTCTGTTATTTTACAGACTTATTTCTCTGTTTATTATTATTAGTGGTGTAAAGTAACCAATTACAAATATTCAAATTACAGTAACTGAGTAGTTTATCTCAGGAGTTGTAATGTACTAAGTAGTTTTATAAATGTGTACTTTTACTTTCCCTTGAGTACATGTTAGTGCTGTATTGGTACTTTTATTCCACTACTTTCCTTCAACCTGCAGACATTACTTTGTTTCTTTCTTGCCCATTCAATTCAACTCCCCTTTATTTGTATAGCGCTTTTACAATGTAGATTGTGTCAAAGCAGCTTCACATAAATGGTCATAGTAGCTGGATCAGGGTAGTTCAGTTTTTAGTGTTTAAGTTCAGTTCAGTTCAGCTCAGTTCAGTGTGGTTTAAAATCATTACTGAGAGTCCAAACACTGAAGAGCAAATTCATCGTGATTCATTGGGACCTACGATGATAGGCTAAAGTCTTCAATTCCTGTTCAAATCGCACATAGAAATTAAATCGCATCAACCACAAGACATGGCCGCTTTATAAATGGAGCAAACCTTTTGGAAGCATTCAAAAATGTTCATGGAGATGTCCGAAATCTTTACATGCAAAGATCCAGAGACTGTTTGGACTGCATATCACTGATGAGAAAGTGAAGGACGTCGACCGGATGATGACTGAAATAACCAAACGACCTTATACAATCACTAAATGGAACGAAAGAAGAATTTTAAAAAGGGCCAAATGAAAGAAGGACCAAACAAGGGATGGAAGCAAGGACCATACTAATGAAGGAAGGAAGGGCCAAATAAATAAAGGAAGGATTCAAGGAAGGACTGAACAAAAGAATGAATGAAGGAATGAAGTAAGGAAGAAAGGAACGAACAAAGGACCTAATGAAGGAAGGAACAAAAAATGAGTGAACGAATGAAGGGAGGAACAATTGAAGGAACAAATAAATGAAGGAATGGGCGAGGCAGTGGCGCAGTAGGTAGTGCTGTCGCCTCACAGCAAGAAGGTCGCTGGTTCGAACCTCGGCTCAGTTGGTGTCTCTGTGTGGAGTTTGCATGTTCTCCCTGCCTTCGTGTGGGTTTCCTCCTGGTGCTCCGGTTTCCCCCACAGTCCAAAGACATGCGGTACAGGTGAATCGGGTAGGCTAAATTGTCCGTAGTGTATGAGTGTGTGTGTGTGTGGATGTTTCCCAGAGATGGGTTGTGGCTGGAAGGGCATTCGCTGCGTAAAAACTTGCTGGATAAGTTGGCAGTTCATTCCGCTGTGGCGATTAATAATTAATAAATTAATAAAGGGACTAAGCCGACAAGAAAAAAAATGAATGAATGAAGGAATGACAGAATGAATAAACAATGGAAGGAAGGAACGAATATAGAAAGATAACTGAATGCACTACAGAAGTCACGTTTACACAGCCCTGCACAAACTGCATAATGCATCAGCTTTTTACAGAGTAATACTCACTACTCACTACTCTTGAGTACTTTTAAAAGGGCGACTTTTTACTCATACTTTAAGTAATATTTACAACAGATACCTTTACTCTACTTGCACTACATTTTTGGGCAAGTAATGGTACTTTTACTTGAGTACAGGCCCGGATTGGCTAATCGGGAGGACCGGGAGAATTCCCGGTGGGCCGGTCCGTTTTTTGGCCGCGAGGGCCAGTGTCCCTAGCTCCAGAATCTGCTGCTCTCAGCAATCACACTTTTTAAATTTATTTATTTACTTGACCACAGACTTTTTATTCATTATTATACCGCAACTCTTCTCTTTTGATCTATTTTAATGATGATTAATGATGATTTTAATGATGATGCACGTTAGGTTAAGACGCTGTGGACCCGTGTTCGATCCTCGTTAGAGTAATTTAGTGTTTTCAATTTTATTGTTAAGACATATAATACTGTTAGGATTGTTGAACATTTGAAGTTCTAAAGCAGCTGTTTTCTCAAAAAAAAAAAAAAAAAAGACGTGATAGTGTCATTAGAAACTGATTTGGAAATATTTATTTATTTACTTATTTTAATATAGTCAGTCGTGAACTGAGGTGGGCCGGTCTGAGGCTTGAAACTCCAGAGCTGAAAAGGTGTCCCACTCCGGCCCTGCTTGAGTATGATTTTTCAGTACTTATTCCACCACTGTTATATACATTATACTATCTTAAACTACTAAAATGTCAGTAAAAATCACTTTGCTAAACTGCAGAGTTGAATTTTCAACATCAATATTGGACAGAGCAGAGGTAAACATCCCACAATGCAATTCACCACCGTAAGTAAACGGAAAACACAAAATACAGAAACTGTTCATCAACAGACAGGATTGACAGTGTGCTCCACATGAAACAATACGAAAGACACATGTGCTGCTGGTTTTATTGAACTCAACCGAGGACAATAATAATAATAATCATCATCAAACATTAATACATCATCATAGCCCATTGCACACCTCTCCATTTTATTCCGCTGAACAAAGTTAAGCTATTAATAGGCTCCCAAATACATTGTGTACATGAAAAAGTAAAACATACTTTCCCTTATTTATTAGCACATTATGATTATTATCAATATACAGTACATGGTACAAAGCAAACCATCGGATTATTCTGTTTCTGGAAAAGTCTCTAGCCACTGGCATGCTGCATGTTCACTACACAACAAACGTCATGTCGCTTCCACTGCTGTTTTTGCTTTAAAGGAGACCTATTACGCCTCATTTACAAGATGTCAAATAAGTCTCTGACGTCCTTAGAGTGTGTATGTCTTAAAATACCACACGAATAATGTTTTAGAACTCTCTGAAGCTGACCCTTTTGGGTTTTGATCCTAATTGTGCTGTTTTGGTGACTGTCGCTTTAAATGCAAATGAGATTGTGCACTTTTTAAAAGAGGGTGGAGCTACAAATGTGTCAGCATAGAGGCAGATTCAAAAACATGACTAACCTCCTATGCTAATGAGGGAGAGATGGTCACTAGTGGGCGGGGCTTCCCTCTCTGATGACACGTACAACAGGAGAATGTCAATCAAAGTGTTTCTGCAGACTGTTTACATCAACTCTAATTATAAAAAATACACTTTTATAATTAGAAGCTGGTTTTATTCACACTGTTGCACACAATCACCCCTTATAAAAGGGATTTCTGCATAATAGGTCTCCTTTAATATTTGTTGATTAAAAAAAACAAGTTAAAAAGAAGCCGCTCTTCACCACAGCCATAAAGCATACACAAAAGACTAATAAAAAAAATCATATAATAAATTACAAAAACATACGATCTACACAAAAATACCAGAACACAATAATGATAAAAATACATATTCTCAAAGTAACATTTAATAAAACTGACGTCCTCCTGGTTTTTTGTTTTTTTTTTTGCAACTCCTCAAGGAAAATTGGTTTAAAGTGGAACATTATTTGCTGGTTAAACACTGCATTTAAAACCATTACTCAGTATTGTTTCATTAGTAATGGTTAGAGTTTTGCTGGTTATCTCCAACTTGTTTTTCATCCGTTTTAATTGATCTGCAAATTAAAACTATAGTACATTTTCATAACGGTTTATTCACAGTTTGAAACTTCAAAGTCAACATGAAATTAACAATGTTTTTTCATTCATTCATTCATTTTCCTTCGGCTTAGTGTCTTTTTATCAGGGGTCGCCACAGTGGAATGAACCGGCAACTATTCCAGCATATGTTTTACACAGCGGATGCCTTTCCAATACTGGGAAACACCCATACACACACATTCACACACACACTCATACACTACGGCCAATTTAATTCATCCAATTTACCTATAGCGCATGTGTTTGGACTGTTGGGGAAACTGGAGCACCCGAAACCCACAACAACACAGGGAGAACATGCAAACTCCACACAGAAATGCCAACTGGGCGTCGGCACTAATGGTGCAGTGGTTAGTGCATAAACACATGCACTCCAGTGCTTGCGGTGACCCAAGTACGACTCCCGCCTCGAGGTCATATGCCGATCCTACCCCTCTCTCTTCTTCCCACACTTTCCTGTCAATACGCTCTAATGTCCTGTCCAACTAAAAGGTGAAAACTCTGAATAAATAATTATATAAAAAAAAGAAAAGAAATGCCAACTGATCCAGCCAGGACTCGAACCAGTAGCCTTCTTGCTGTAAAGCCACAGTGCTAATCACTGAGCCACCGTGCTGCACCCTACATTTTTTTTCATGAATGCGGATCCTGTTTCATGCACTCTGGAAGCACTTTTCCAAGATATATTTTTAATTGTGACTTTATATCTCATATTTCTGGCTTACTTTATTAAAATTTGTATTTTTTTTCTTGCAATTGCATTTACAATCAACATCACAATTATAACTTGTTTTTTAAAATGATTATGTTTCTATGCATTTCTGCCTTTCTTAATCGTAAATATTTATATTTTTTAGGTTTATTGTAGATTACGAGTTAATGTTTATCAGATTTGCAGCTTCATTTATTACATTTTTTCATTTATTAATCTGGGGTCGCCACAATGAAATGAACCGCCAACTTATCCAGCACATGTTTCACACAGCGGATGCCCTTCCAGCTGCAACCCATCTCTGGGAAATATCCACACACTCTCATTCACACTCATACACTGTGGACAATTTAGCCTACCCAATTCACCTCTACTGCATGTCTTTGGACTGTGGGGGAAACCGGAGCACCCGGAGGAAACCCACACGAACGCAGGGAGAACATGCAAACTCCACACAGAAATGCTAACTGACCCAGCCAAGGATCGAACCAGCGGCCTTCTTACTGTGAGGCAACAGCACTACCTACTGCGTCGCCCTAATTTAATACATTGGCAAATTTATTTTTATTGCAATGTTGCAATTCCTTCAACTTACTTTCCAGTTCATTCTGATTGGGTGATGTCAGGCATAGCCAAACTGAATTGTGGGTCCGTCGGTGCCGCTTCAGTGAGAGGGGTCTGGCTGCAGACTGCAAGTGCAATCTGAGCTGCATCCAATGCTTTTTAATGCGCTCACCTAACCCCACCCCTAACCCTACCCGTCACAGTGATGTCACTCACTCCTTTGAGTGAATTGTGTCTGACATTGCATCGCTGAGTGATGCAATCTCAGCTTGCATCATAAAGACTGCATCCAGATTCTATTGGCTTCAGTGGCATTATTCACTGCAGAAGTTGAGAATTTCTCAACTTTTCAAGCGCCAACGAAAGCGTCAGCCAATCAGACTGCTTTATGCAAATTCCCCAGTTCAGATTGTAGCCTATTGCGGACTTATTCAATTGGCTGATGCTGCTATGATGATCGCGTCAGCCCCAACTTCAGACACGCCCCCTGTCAAGCATTGACATTGAAGCCCTGTGGGAATTGGGCGCTAGTCTCTGATTTATCAGGGGTCACCACAGCTAAATGAACT
Source organism: Danio rerio (assembly GCF_052040795.2). Classification (NCBI taxonomy): domain Eukaryota; kingdom Metazoa; phylum Chordata; class Actinopteri; order Cypriniformes; family Danionidae; genus Danio; species Danio rerio. Next base: position 45,519,887 of record NC_141031.1, read on the forward strand.
ATTCCAGCATATGTTTTACGCAGCGGATGCCCTTCCAGCTCCAACCCAGTACTGGTAAACACCCATACACTCTTTCACACACACACACACTGTCACACACTCATACACTACGGCCAATGTCATTCATTCATTTTCTATTCGGCTTAATCCCTATATTAATCATGGGTGGCCACAGCGGAATGAACCGCCAACTTATCCAGCATATGTTTTACGCAGCTGATGCCTTTCCAGCTGCAACCCATCACTGGGAAACATACATACACACTCATTCACACACATACACCACAGACAATTTAGTTAATCAGTTCCCCTTTAGCACATGTGTTTTGGACTGTTGGGGAAACCGGAGGAAACCCACGCCAACACAGGGAGAACATGCAAACTCCCACTGAAATGCCAACTGACCGAGTCAAGACTTGAACCAGCGACCTTCCTGCTGTGAGGCGACAGTGCTAGTCAAAATTAAGCTGTTTTTATGATGGAAATAAGCTTCCATAACACACAAACACATCCAACTCAAACAGTTAGCAAACACATTTCATGTCGACTCTGAAGAAGTCTCAGTAGTACAGTCAAAACTGCTACTCAACAGTCAACAGAAGCAAAGACAGACGACGCAAAGGCGAGATATATTGAATATTGTGCTATTTCCACACTGAAAAACAAAATGATTCATTGGATTTACTACATTTTTAATGGAAGCATCTCTAATCACTGATTTCTTTTATCTTTGCCATGATGACAGCACTTAATATTAGACTAGATATTCTACAAGATACTAGTAATCAGCTTAAAGTGACATTTAAAGGCTTAACTGGGTTAATTAGGCAAGTTAGGGTGATTAGGAAAGTCTTGTATAACTGTGGTTTGTCCTGTAGACCAGTGATTCCCAAAGTGGGGTCGCAGGACAATGAGGGGGGTCGCTTGGTGATTTCCAAATGTCATCTTAATTTAATTAAACTATAAGAATTACCATATTTTATCCATAACCTACGGATTTTTTTAATGCAATAGTTACATTAAAAACATGCAAATAAAAAGCCACCAGCCTTTACATTTGTATTTATTTGTTTGCGACCCCTGAGGTTATATTAAAGACACAGCAATACACACATTGATTTTATGGCACCCGGTTAAACTTTCTGACACCTTTACTGCCCTCACATACATTAAAAATAAATACAGGCCATAACTAAACATGGAGGAAGATCTCCATGTGGCGTTCTCCAAAATTAAACGATGAATAGACTTGGACCTATTGGTATGTGTGTGCTGTTGTGTGCAAGGTTTATATATTTATAACCACCTCGGATTTTTTGGGGGTAGTGGGCTGAGAAGTTTATTAAACCCTGCTGTAGACAATCGAAAAAACCAACCCAAGCTCATTCTGGAAACGTAGCCCCGCGGACGTTTCTGGAGACCGCGATTTACGTTGCCGGAGGTACATAAGGCCGCGTTTGGTTTTTTTCGAGCGAACGCTGCGGGGCGGTGTGGCGCCGCTCCGCCCCTCCTCTTCGCGCTCGCCTCCAAGTGGAGGGCTTTCCCGACCCGATCAGTTTGTCCGCCTAGCTCACAGCGTTGCGTCGGCGGAGCGGAGGCCCCGGAGGAGGAGGAGCCGGAGCCGGCCGCGGTGGACGACAACCGGGATCGAGTCCGGGAAACAGCGGGTTCCGGCAATCAGGTAAGACGAAAAACGGAATCCGGAAAATAAGGGCAAAAACGCGGCGGGATCCGAAAACTCGGTCGAAATCGAAGACGAGGGCTTTTGCTTTTTTTTTTTTTTTCTGATCCGGCGGCTTTTCGCGTGAGAACGGCGCCCGAGACGCGAAAAAGCGCGCACAGCGGCCTCTCGCGGATCCACGAAAACAAAAAAACGCTCGAATACGTACCTCCCGGGACGTAAATCGCGGTCCGCAGAAACGTCCGCGGGGCTACGTTTCCACAATGAGCCCGGGTTGGAAAAAACAAATATTGCTTAAGGGGGATAGAAATATTGATGGCCTAAAAAAATGAAAAACTGCTTTTATTCTAGCCGAAATAAAACAAATAAGACTTTCTTCAGAAGAAAAAATATTATAGGAAAGACTGTGAAAATTTCCTGAATCTGTTTAATATCAATTGGGAAATATTTGAATACGAATAAAAAATATTAACAATTTAACCTTTTAAAAAAATGTAGTAAATCCAATGCATCATTACTTTCAGTTGCGATTGCATTCCCACAATCCTCCAGAAAACCTCTCGCCAAACCCGACGCTAAAAACATTTAAATTCCTAGATTTTCGTTTTTGGTGAGAAAAATCTCCAAATCCTCGGATGTCCCGAAGGAGCCGGATTCGGACTTGCACTGTCCCACCACAATGACATCACTGGCGTGGTGCAGTCAGTCCCAGGCGGCGGTGCGGACAGGAGTCAGTCTGGATCATTGAGTCCAGCGCGGCGCCCTCTAGAGGTTGTTCTTCTCTGTGCACTCGGCTTCTGTGCTGCGTGGGAAATAAACCGTGGTCTTGTGCTCTTCATAGCGGTCGATGTGCTTCAGATGCACTACCATGTGCAGGGCGTAGGCCAGAACCAGCAGCAGGATCAGAGACGTGATCAGACCCATCAGGATGGCTGGAGTGAAGAAAGTGGCGCAGTCACTGGCTGGAGCGAACTTACTAGACTGAACATTGAAGGCCTGGATCTGAGAGGGGAAACAGAGTCAGAGTTATGCAGTTTACAGATTATATTGTTGATAGTATCTATCATCTATCTATCAATCTATCAGTCTATCAATCTATCAGTCTATCTATCTATCTATCTATCTATCTATCTATCTATCTATCTATCTATCTATCTGTCTGTCTGTCTGTCTGTCTGTCTGTCTGTCTGTCTGTCTGTCTGTCTGTCTGTCTGTCTGTCTGTCTGTCTGTCCGTCCGTCCGTCCGTCCGTCCGTCCGTCCGTCCGTCTGTCTGTCTATCTGTCTGTCTATCTATTTATCTAATGAATCTTTTAATCTATCTATTCATCAATTTATCCATCCATTTATCATCCATTATTCTTCAGTCATCTATTATTCATCCATCCATCCATCACCTATTCCATCCATCCATCCATCCATCCACCAATCTATCATCTGAAATTCCATCCATCCATCCATCATTCATCTATCATTCAATCAATCCATCCATCCATCATTCATATACCTTTCCATCCATCCATCCATCCATCCATCCATCCATCCATCCATCCACCCATTTACTATTCATCAATATAACATGTCATATAATCCATTCATTCATTAATCTATCACCATTCATTCTGTTCACCCGTCCATTCACTCTTAATATGTCATTAATCCATCCATCCATTCATCTATCCATCCATCCTCCCTCATTCTGATCTTGCAGGCAAAGCTCAAAATTTCCCAGTAAACAGCATTCAATTTCACCCAAACTCTGCATGTTCTTCCACACAGTCATTTCATACAGACTAATGCCAAACCACAAGCTTGTGTAACCACATTACACCCACATTACAGCCACTAAAAATACAGCGCACGATGCTACGACTCCCAATATCAGCGGAGGACAGAGGGAAAGTGTTATCTGCCAACCTGGAAGTCTGTGAACGTGATGTGCCAGTTTGCTGCGTGGTCAGTGTTGGCACTGGGCACCAGCAGCGTGTCGTATTTCTGCAGGCTGCTGACGTGCTGGCAGTGGTATGAGTTGGTGGATGGCGCGTACACATCTGTGGCATTAAACGTGGCCTCGTACGTCCAGTTGTAATGGATGTGCACGTTATCGAGCGTGAACCAGTTCTGTCCTGCCGACTCATAAAACGTGTTTGACATCTGTAGCCTGGAGGTAAAAACACAGATATGGGACGGTTATGTGGGTTTATCTGTCAGAAAACCCATTAGAAATTAGTTCTGCTCAGTTGACTTAGTTTAATAACATGCAATATCAGTATACAAAATGTACGATTCAGATTAGAGGAACTACATTTAAAGAAATTGTATTAAATATATCGACAAAGATTGCACGTTATATTTAATGTTATGTTATGATTTATGCCCATTTAATTGACAGTCATTTTGTAAAATGCTAACCTGGCAGGGTTATACAGGCTAGACCCATGCTATCAACATTCGAATTCGTGTTAGCCATATGTTAACTAGTCTAATGTTAATTCATCTGAAAAATATGCTAACCATGCGAGAATACCCTGCTGAAAAATCCAGCTTAAACCAGCCTAGGCTGGTTGGCTGGTTTTAGCTGGTTAACCAGGCTGGTTTTAGAGGGGTTTTGGCCATTTCCAGGCTGGTTTCCAGCTATTTCCAGCCAGGTCTTAGCTGGTCAGGCTGGAAAATGACCAGCCAAATCCAGCTTGACCAGCCTGGTTTAAGCTGGATATAGCTGGTTTTGGCTGGACTCCCAGCTTGGCTAGGCTGGACAAGCTGGTTTTAGCGGGTCATGTCCCAGCCTGACCAGCTAAGACCAGACTGGAAATTGCTAGAAACCAGCCTGGAAGTGGTCAAAACCCTCTAAAACCAGCCTGGTCGACCAGCTAAAACCAGCCAACCAGCCTAGGCTGGTTTAAGCTGGATTTTTCAGCAGGGTCATGTCGGTCTTATGTTATAACACGTTAATAATATGCTAAAGATGGTACAAATTGTGGCTAGCAAAAGGGTGAAACAGGCTATACCCATGCTTGCAACATTGTATTTTGTGTTAGCAATGTGTCAAGCATACTAGACATGTTAGATAATTCTTATAATGTGCTAATAATGATGTTAACACGTTAAAACATGTGCTAACAACAACCAGATGGTAGAAATAGGCTAACAGCATGCTAACTTAGGCTAATAAAAAGCTAAACAGGCTATACCTGTGCTAGCAACATTGTAATTTGTGTTAACCATGTGTCAACAATACTAGACATGCTAAATAATTCTAATAATGTGCTAACAATGCTATTAACATGTTAAAACATGTGTCAACAACATACAGATATTAGAAATAGGCTAAAAGCATGCTAATTTAGGCTAAAAAATAGCTAAACAGACTAGACCTATCCTAGCAACATTGCAGTTCGTGTTAGCCACGTGTCAACAATATTAGACATGCTAAATAATCCAAATGTGCTAACAATGCTATTAACCTGTTAAAACATGATGGTAGAAATAGGATAACAGCATGCTAATTTAGGCTAAAAAAAAGCTAAACAGGCTATACCCGTGCTAGCAACAATGTCATTTGTGTTCACCATGTGTCAATACTAGACATGCAAACTAATCATAATAATGTGCTAACAATGCAAGTAACATGTTAAAACATGTTCCAACAACATACAGATGGTAGAAATAGGCTAACAGCATGTTAATTTAAGCTAACAAAAAGCTAAACAGGTGAGACCCATGCTAGCATCATTGTAAATTGTGTTATCCATGTGTAAGCAATACTATAGATGCTAATTAATCCTAATAATGTGCTAACAATGCTAGTAACCTGTTAAAAGGTGCTAACAGCATACAGATGGTAGAAATAGGCTAACAGCATGCTAATTTAAGCATGTGTCAACAATACTAGACATGCTAATTAATCATAACAATGTGCTAACAATACTAGTAACATGTTAAAACATGTAGGCCAAACCTTTGTTAACAACATGATACAGATGGTAAAAACAGGATAACATCATGTTAATTTAGGCTAATAAAAAGCTAAACAGGCTAGACCCATGCTAAAAACATTGTAATTCATGTAAGCCATGTATCAACAATATTACACATGCTAATTAAACCTAGCAATGTGCTAACAATCATAGTACATGCTAAAACATGTTACAGATGGTAGGGATAGGCTAACAGCATGCTAATTTAGACTAGCAAAAAGCTAAACATGCTTGCAACATTCCAAGTCATGCTAGCTATGCTACAAATAGTAATAGCCTGGTAAAACCACCATAAAAATATATAAAGTCACAGTTGTTTGTAACAGCATCAGTATAGGCTAATACTCAGAAATAATAATAATAATAATAAGAAGAAGAAGAAGAAGAAGAAGATATAACCTGATGGAGAGTCCTCGAAGATCTTCCACATCACCGAAGCGCAGATTGAGTCTGGCCAATAACAAAATACATAAAAATTTATAACTTTTTTATTTTAAACTTTTAAATCCAAACTGGGGTATTTTGCAATATTTTAGGTGACTATTAAACTGCTTGAAATTTAAATAAAAAATAAATAAATAAAAATGAAACTGTGGCCAATACTAAATATTAAGAAGATAGTTTTAAACATTATTTTTTTAAAAAGTTAATTATACACACACACACACACACTGGCCACTTTATTAGGTACACCTTACTAGTACCGGGTTGGACCCCCTTTTGCCTTCAGAACTGCTTAAATCCTTCGTGCCTTAGATTCAACAAGGTACTGGAAATATTCTTCAGAGATTTTGCTCCATATTGACATAATAGCATCATGCAGTTGCTGAAGATTTGTAGGCTGCACATCCATAATGCCAATCTCCCGTTCCACCACATCCCAAAGGTGCTCTATTGGATTGAGCATGTTAAAATTTGGAGTGCTTATTTGAGTTACTGTTGCCTTTCTATCAGCTGGAACCAGTCTGGCTATTCTCCTCTGACCTCTGGCATCAACAAGGCATTTGCGCCCACAGAACTGCCGCTCACTGGATATTATCTCTTTTCCTGACCATTCTCTGTAAACCCTAGAGATGGTTGTGCGTGGGTATCCCAGTAGATCAGCAGTTTCTGATTTACTCAGACTACCCCGTCTGGCACCAACAACCATGCCACGTTCAAAGTCTCTTAAATCCCCTTTCTTCCCCATTCTGATGCTCGCTTTGAACTGCAGCAGATCGTCTTGATCATGTCTACATGCCTAAATGCATTGAGTTGCTGCCATGTGATTAGCTGATTAGAAATTTGTGTAAAGTTGGACAGGTGTACCTAATAAAGTGGCCGGTGAGTGTATATGAGGTATATAGATAATCATTAGATCTAATCAGAATGTTAAAGATATTTCTGCACTCAAGTGTTGGTTGAGTCATAGGCTTTCAAGCTTAAGGGGGCTAATAATATTGACCGTAAAATGTTTTTTTAAAAATTAAAAGCTGCTTTTATTCTAGCTGAAATAAAACAAATAAGACTTTCTCCAGAAGAAAAAATATATATAGGAAACACTTTGAAAATTTCCTGAATCTGTTCAACATTATTTGGAAATATTTGACAAAGAATAAAAAAAAATTAACAGCAAATCTAATAATTCAACTTATAATAATAATAATAATAATAATAATAATATCCTTCAATACCCAGCTCTGTTAGTGTATAGTATATAACAGCAGTAGTAATTGTGACATTATTTAGAGTCAAATATAGTGTAGATGACTGACGGTTTTCAGTGTGACTTACATGGCTTTATCTTTACTGCAGAAGGATCCTTTGGTGTCGAGCGGTGCGTCTGGGCTGAAGGTTTTCTCTGTGAGATCCACCAGACTGTGGTTTCTGTACCTGATGGCCAGCTTCCTGGCCCTGAAAAGGATGCAGGTCTTGCCGTTGTACGTCACACTAAGAGGAGAATAAAGCAACAATCCTGGAGACTGAAGCAGCTTTCTGCGAGGAGGAACGTCTAGCTGCCATCCGTACGGCTGAAACAAACACACGGTAACATCAGTGACACACACTACCATTCAAGTGAGCATTAATTAACCGCCAACTTATCCAGCAAACGTTCTACACAGTGGATGTCCTTCCAGCTGCAACCCAGTACTGGGAAACACCCATACACACTCATTCACACACAAACACTACGGCCAATTTAGTTACTCAATTCCCCTATAGCGCATGTGTTTGGACTTGTGGGGGAAACCGGAGCACCCAGAGGAAACCCACACCAACACGGGGAGAACATGCAGAGTCCACACAGAAACGCCAACTGACCCAGCCGGAGCTCAAACCAGAGAAAGGAAAATTTGAGTGATTTCGGGACACAGACTCCTGATTGAAAATGTAGCATGTGTGTGTAATCTGTTTTTTCCAAAGATAATGCATCTGTGCAGGATTAAACTGCTGTGGAGTTTGGAGGTGAATCTGCAAGGTCAGTCTGGAGCCGCTGGCAGACGCACAAAACTCACCTGCAGAGCCCGACGGAGTGGAGCTTCAGCTGCGGACAGAGAACTAGAGCTGCCCGATCCTCCTGCACACACACATACACAGTTGAAGTCAAATTTATTAGCCCTCTTGCAATTTTCTCCTTTTTTAACTTTTTTTTTTAAATATTTCTCAAATGATGTTGAACAGATTGAGGATTTTTTCACAGGATTTCCGATAATATTTTTTCTTCTGAAGAAAGTCTTATTTGTCTTATTTCGGCTAGAATAAATGCAGTTATTAATTTTTTCAAAATCATTTTAAGGTCAATATTATTAGCCCCCTTAAGCAATATTTGTTTTGGGTTGTCTCCAGAGAAAAATCACTGTTATACAATGACTTGCCTAATTACCCTAACCTGCCTAATTACCCTAGTTAAGCCTTTAAAAGTTACTTTAAGCTGTATAAAAGTGTCTTGAAGAACATCTAGTAAAATATTATTTTCCGTCATCATGGCAAAGATAAAATAAATCAGTTATTAGAATTATTAAAACTATTCAGCTTAGAAATGTGTTGATAAAAATCTGCGGTCCATTAAACAGAAATTGAGGAAGACATATTCAGGAGGGCTCAACTGTACACACATTTTTTCTTCATATTTAAAGCACATTAAATTAATTTAAATTTAATTTACATTGAATTAAAAATCAAACTGTTCATTTATGTAAAGCATTTTCGTTTCATAGCTAACTATATTCATATTTAATCTAACAAATAAGTTATTTATAGAGCAATTTATATAGATCAGGGTTGCATGTAAGCCTGAAAAACATGAAAAATAATCTTTTAAAAAACTAAAGTGTATACTTAAGTGTTTGCATATGTTTTATCTAAGTGTTACATTTGATGCATTTGGCTGTTTTTTAATCATATAACATGATGCAGTGATAATATAGAGAGCAAATCTATCTCAATATAGGGTATATGCCGAGCTAGTGTTTTTACCATACTGATAAACTTCTGGTGACCTGTTATTGTGAACTTTTTTCCATTTTTTACGGTTCCTTTTACAGCATTGATGTTGTAATGTCATTAAAATACATTCAGTTAAATAAACTTAGGCATTCATTTAGTTGCTTTAGCGTAAAACGAGACGAAAAGCTGTTTACTCCCACGCTCCTGTCAGAATCGGCAGGCTAACGCAGAAGCTCCATTGAATATACTGGGGTAAAATAAATGCTCATATTATAAAGACATGGCGGGGGGAAATGTGATTTAATGCAGTGCTCGTGTACAATCTGAGACCCACTTTAAATCGGACATCACTCAGCTAGTGGAGATCGCTGATTTTTACAGAAAACAGACCCTAAACGCGCCGGTTTTTGCATTGCATACAGTTCGCCGGAAGCGCTTAACCCAGGTTACTGGCAAATTAAAACTCCCATTAGCATGCTTCGGCATATACCCCATTATTCAGAGCAAAATATGCAATTGGTTCAACGTTAAAGCCAATCAATGAGAAGTTTGTTACAAACTACTTAATATTCAATCATTCATTTTCGTTCGTCTCTATTTCAGAGGTCACCACTGCGGAATGAACCGCCAACTATTCCAGCATATGTTTTACACAGCGGATGCCCTTCCGGCCGCAACCCAGTACTGGGAAACACCCATACACTCTAACATTCATACACATACACTACGGTCAATTTAGTTTACCCAATTCCCCTATAGCGCATGCGTTTGGACTGTGGGGAAAACCTGAGCATCCTGAGCAAACCCACGCTGACACTGGGAGAACAAATAGGAATTGTCAATCCACTGGTGGTGGATGAGGAGTTTCCCCCCATTGTGTAAAGCGCTTTGAGTGCCTAGAAAAGGGCTATATAAATGTAAGGAATTATTATTATTATTAAATAAGAACGTCAAAGTAATGTTAAAATAAGATTTCGAAATTTGCATATCAAATATGAAACACACAGAAATGCCAACTGGTCAAGTTGGGACTTGAACCAGCGACCTTCTTGCTGTGAGGTGACTGTGCTGACCACTGAACCACAGTGCTGCTTCCCTACTTAACATAAAATACATATTAAATGTCGGCAGTGGCGCAACAAGGGGGTATGCAGTATATGCGGCGCATAGGGGCGCCACACATGGGGGGGCGCCGTTGTGCCAAAACTATTTTTAAAATTATCCTTATTAAAAGTTTCAAATAATAAAAATAAATAAATATGTTTTGTTAAAAAATATTATTTTGCATTTTAAACGAATATAATATTGTTATTGTTTAATTCAAAATCATTTAACACAATAACATGCAGTCCCACAGCCGAAAGTGTTCATGTAGATGTAACTGTTTAGATTTGCTTTTATTTTTATAAAAATAAACTGTCAAATCATACATAATGTTAAAAGTATAAGATTAATCTGAAAATTTGTCTTCAAAAATTTGGTTCTCAAATCTTAATTTATTATTAATTAATTAATATAAAATAAGAGGGATCACACAAAATTTGAACCTGCATACCCCTCAGTCAATGTGTAGTTGCGCCCCTGAATGTCGGTTATCTCACTGTAATGTCAAGATAAGAGTTGGAAATTTGCATATCAAATATGAAACACTAAGCTTTAATGCTTAAGCGATTCAAGGAGCCACTTAAGAAAGATTAAACCCTGATATTTATCAAAAACAACTCACCATCTTGAATGCTGATGTCTCTCGACGGTGCATCATCTGAGCTGTAAGAAGAAATAAAAGTGTGTTTTATTAATCATAAACATTTATCTGAAACCTGCTCACCAGAGCGGAAAGAATTAGTCCTGCATATGTTTCCATTCACAACCCAGTATTGGGAAACACCCATACACACATTTACACACACTCATACACTACGACCAATTTAGTTCATCCAGTTCCCTTATGTGTTTGGACTGTGGGGGAAACCGGAGCAAACCTACGCTAAGAACATGATGCAGACTCCACACAGAAATGCCAACTGGCCCAGCCGGGACTCAAACCAGCGACCTTCTTGCTCTGAGGCGACAACCACTGAGCCACCGTGCCACCTAAACTGTTTTTCATTCATTTATTTTCCCTCGGCTTAGTCCCTTTATTCAACAGGGGTCACCACAGCGGAATGAACCACCAACTTTTCACCGGCAGAGACCACGCCACACTTTGAGCTGGACTTTATTGTAGGGATGAAGGGGATGGTGGGAGAACAGTGGGATGAAGGGGAAGGGAAGTAAGAGGATGAACAGTGAACAGGTAGATAGGTTGATTGGGCGTCCTATGATGATGCCTAGAGACTCAGAGTGGGGGTACCGTTTCTGTCATATTTGGGTAGAGTGATTGGAGCCTCCACAAGTCGAAAAACGTGGTAAAGGTGAATTGGGTAGGCTAAATTGTCCGTAGTGTATGAGTGTGTGTGTGGATGTTTCCCATAGATGGGTTGCAGCTAGAAGGGCATCCGCTGCGTAAAAACTTGCTGGATAAGTTGGCGGTTCATTCCGCTGTGGCGACCCCTGATTAATAAAGGGACTAAGCCAACAAGAAAATGAATGAATCCTGGCATTTTTAATGATCACAGAGAGTCAGAACCTCGGTTTAACATCTGAAAGACGGCGCTCACTGAGCAGTATAGTGTCCCCTTTACTATACTGGGGCATTAGGACCCACAGAGACCACAGGTTGACCCCCTACTGGCCTCACTAACACCACTTCCAACACCAACCTAGCTTTCCCATGTGGTCTCCATCCAGGTAGTTACAAGGCGCAGCCCTGCTCAGCTTCAGTGGGCGACCATTGTTGAGTTTTTGAAAACTTTCAAAGCATCTTCCCAATATATGAGTCAAAATAAGATTTGCCGCCCAAAACTATTCCATTTGCTGAATCAGAGAAAGTTGTGGCCAAATTAAGACTCCAACTCACCCCAGAGTGGATGAAATGTACCGGAAGGGTCGTTTGTGAAAGCATATGTTGGGTGAGCTGCGTTCACAGTGTGTTCTTCAGACTTCTGGAACAGTAAGACGGATTATTGAAAGAGGGGCAGTTTAAAGGTGTAATCGGTGAGTAATGCTGCTGGAATGGGCTTAACCTGGATCTCAGAGCTGATTATGGGTCAGTCTGAGTCTGAGGATGGTGCTCAGAGATCAAATGTCTGCGGTTACTGCGGAGGAAAGATGAAGCAGACTGACTCAGATATAGATATATATTACACTAATTTATCAGTGTGTTCTACAGTAAGAGAAGCAGCTCTGTTTCTGTTCATTTATCTATCCATCTATCTATTAATTTATTATCCATTAATTCATCTATCCATCCAGCCATTGTCCATCATCTATCAACCATCTATCTGTCTATCATCCATCCATTTTTCTGGAATCCATCCATCCATTCATTTGACTACTATCCATCCATGCCTTTGTTTGTCTGCCTATCCGTCCATTGATCCATCCCCCCATCGGTCTATCTTCCATCCATTCATCCGTCCATTATCTATAATCCATGTCTATCATTCATCCATCATCCATTCATCCTTTATATCCATTCATTCATCAGTCCATAATCTCTAATCATCCATCCATTAATTCTTTCTATGCATCCATTCATTCGTCCTTCCATTCGTCGATCCATCCAGACAACTATTCATCAATCCGTTCATCATCCGTCATCCATCCATCAGTCTCTTATCCATCCATCTGTGATACATCTATTCATCTATTACCAATCTATCCATCTATCATCTATCATCCATCTATCTTTCATCCATCTATGGTACATCCATCCATCACCCATCCATCTATTCTTTATCCATCTATGATCTATCCATCTATCATTAAGTTGTCCAGCCATCCATCTATCATGTATCCATCTGTCATCCATCCATCCAATCGTCTATCACTGATCCATCCATCCATCCATCCGTCCATCCGTCTGTTCATCCGTTCGATCTATCTATCTATCTATCTATCTATCTATCTATCTATCTATCTATCTATCTATCTATCTATCTATCTATCTATCTATCTATCTATCTATCTATCTATCTATCTATCTATCTATCTATCTACCGATCATCCATCACTGATTTATCCATCTATTCATCTATCATCCATCCATTCATCTATCCATCAATGATCCATCCATTTTTCCATCGTCATTCATCCATCTTTCTATCATCCATCCATCCATCCATCCATCCAATCATCTATCATGGATTTATCCTTTCATCCATCCATCCATCCATTCATCCATCCTTCCATTCATCTATTTATCTATTTGTCTGTCTGTCCGTCCGTCCGTCCATCCGCCCGTCCCTCTGTCCATCACTGATTTATCCAATTATTCGTCTATCATCCATTCTATGGTACATCCATCCATCAATCTATCAATCTATCTATCAATCTATCTATCTATCTATCTATCTATCTATCTATCTATCTATCTATCTATCTATCTATCTATCTATCTATCTATCTATCTATCTATCTATCTATCCATCTATCTATCCATCTATCTATCTACCGATCATCCATCACTGATTTATCCATCTATTCATCTATCATCCATTCATCCATCCATCAATGATCCATCCATTTTTCCATCTGTCATTCATCCATCTTTCTATCATCCATCCATCCATCCATCCATCCATCCAATCATCTATTATGGATTTATCCTTTCATCCATCCATCCATCCATCCATCCTTCCATTCATCTATTAATCTATCTGTCTGTCCGTCCGTCCGTCCCTCCGTCCATCACTGATTTATCCATCTATTCATCTATCATCCATCCAATTATTCGTCTATCATCCATTCATCAGTCTATCACTCATCCATGATCTGATCATCAATTACTAAACCATCCATCATCCATTCATATATTCAACTATCATCCGCCCATCCATCTATCACCCATCCATCATCCATCCGTCTATCATTCATCCACTTATGATCATCCATCCACCTATACCTCTGTCATTCATCCTTTTATTCAACTACTATTCATCCATCATTAGTCCGTTTATCTATCCATCCACACATCCAGTCATCTATCACTGATAAATCCATCCATTCATCCATTCATCCATAGATATATCTATTCCACTATCATCCATCCATCCACATAACCATTTATGATTCGTCCATAAATTCATCCACACATCCAGTCATCTATCACTGATAAATCCATCCATTCATCAATCCCTCCCTTCATCTATCCGTCCATCTATCTATCCATCCATCCACCTATAACCATCCATATTCATCCATAAATTCATCCATATATCCAGGCATCTATTACTGATCCATCCATACATTCATTCTACCCTCCATCCATCCCTCCATCCATCCATGCATCATCCATCCATCAAATCACCACCATGCAGCATGTAACAAACACTATCCATCTTCAAAATGCTTTTAACCTCCATGTTTCAATAACAAAAGCATGTAGTGTAGTGTCCGTGTGCACCCTCAGGCCAATATAAAGTCATTTATCAGCTCAGGTCTCCCACAGTGTGACCTGCACTTCTGTCCTTGTGCATGAAGGGGAGGTGTTGTTTATTCACCTGCGCTGTAAACAACATCAGACCCGCAGCGCTCCTTTATACTTCCCTGACAAATGGCATCACTGAAAAACATTATTCACTGGATTTACTTAAATTATTTAAGGTAAGTGGTTGCAAGTAATGTATATGGGCTAAATTAAAACAAACTAATTAAATTTAGTAATGTTCAGCTTAATTTGCTTGTTTAAATTCAGCTCGTATAAATTGTTTGCAACCACTTACCTTAAAGAAATGTAGTAAATGCAATGAATCATTTGTTTAGTGCATCAGTAATTCTGTCTCTTGGATTCCTGTGATGAACAGAAGCCCACGAGGGACATGTGGGAGGTTTTAGCATTCTGTTATTGTTGGATGATATTGTTACATAACTATATTTAGCAAAACCGTGAGTCTGCGTTGACTTAACTTGACCCGCACAGACCGGTGAGGAGCAGCCTGAAGGAAAGCGCACAAAAAACCCTGACTTCTGTCTGAGTTGGCAGTGGTTTATCTGTACCGCCATACGGTAAATATATACAGTTGAAGTCAGAATTATTAGCCCCCTTTGAATTTTTTTCTTTATTAAATATTTCCCAAATGACGGTTAACAGGTCAAGGAAATGTTCACAGTATGTCTGATAATATTCTTTCTACTGGAGAAAGTCTTACTTGTTTTATTTCAGCCAGAATAAAAGCAGGTATTAATTTTTAAAACACCATTTTAAGGTCAATATTATTAGCCCCTTTAAGCTAATTTTTTTTCAATAGTCTACAGAACAAACAATCGTTAGGGTTATATACAATAACTTGCCTAATTCCCCTAACCTGCCTAGTTAACCTAATTAACCTAGTAAAGCATTTAAATGTCACAGTGTATAGAAGTGTCTTGAAAAAGATATAGTAAAATATTATTTACTGTCATCATGAAAAAAATAAAATAAATAATATTAGAAATGAGTTATTAAAACTATTATGAATAGAAATGTGTTGAAGAAATCTGTTCTACGTTGTGTTTGTCCAATAGATGCCACTGTAGTTCGCCAGCTACTCCCAGCGAACTACAGTGGCTTAAGAACTACATTTCCATACATTCTTTCGCACACACACCCGGTCTGTCATCTACACTGATTTGCAACCACAGCTGTCTCCGTTCTCTGTTGATTACCTGGACTATATATTCAGTCATTCATCCTCTGTTGGTCGTTGTCATCTTGTTGGTATGTGTTTTCTGAATCCAGCTTTGTATCTTGTCATAGTTGTCAAAGTCTAGTTCTAGTTTAATCTGTTTGAGTTCCTCGTTTGTTTTTTTTGTCACTTTGATTTTTTTGGATTTTTGTCACCGTCGCTGCACTCTCACATTAAAATCTGCAATTGGATCCTACACCTGTTTTTTTCCAGCTTCAATCCCGTACCGTAACACAGTTAAACAGAAATAGGGGGAAAAAATAAACAGGGGGGTGGAAAATTCTGACTTCCACTGTATATAAACATTCATTTTCTTTTCTGCATAGTTCCTTTATTAATCATGGGTTGCCACAGCGGAATGAACCGCCTATATAAACATATTTTTAAAGAATTTTGGCAAAAAAAAATCTTTTATTCAAAAATTAGTTTATTTTAATTATTCCGATCATCTATCTCTGATTTATCCATCCATTCATGTATCATTCATCCATCCGTCTATCGTTCATCCATTTATCTATCTATCTATCTATCTATCTATCTGTCTGTCTGTCTGTCTGTCTGTCTGTCTGTCTGTCTATCTGTCTATCTATCTCTGTCTGTCTGTGTCTGTCCATTTATCTATTCGTCTCTCATCCATCCATGAATCCATCTGTCATTCGTCCATCCATGATCTGACCATCTATCACTGATTTATCCATCCATTCATCCAAATATCTAACCATCCATCATCCATCCATAAATGACAGTTTTTCTCAATGGCTTTGGTGCATTTCTCACAACACTATTTACATTTGCACAACAGTTAATGAATTTCTCAAAACAATTAGTACAAACTGCAAAACCTTGTGGGTAACCTGCAAAAGCGTGTCACTTGCTCAAAATGGAGAGCTCATTCCTCAAGAGCAAGTATTGATGTCAATGAAAGTGTCAGTGTCATCAAGATGAAAAGTCCTGACGCCATTGTTTATGAACAGGATAGTCAAATGGCTTCATCATGTTTTCATTATAACTGTTTACTCTAAAATGTTTTCCAATGCATAAAAAAAGTCAGATTTTGGTGAGAATGCTTCCTGAAAATGCTCTAGACAGCACTGTATACTATTTGCACAGCCATTTGAACACTACAGTAAAGTGAGACATCACTGCATTTAGTGAGATGTCTAAATACAAGACATTGAATATGTATGTTTCACATGTTTACTGCGTTTGCTCTTTGCAATTCTAATTTATTAACAGCGTTGTGCAAAAGAATAAACACCCTTATACAACAAACATACACTCTCTTTGGGTAGAGCTGTGCACAACTGTAAACAATAATGCAGGACATACTGGAACTGATCCTACAACATACACAGGTACATTCATTCATCAAATTGTTCAATTTATTAGACATTTTCATGAGATAAAAAAGATTGATTTTTTTTTTTATCAAATTAGCTTGACAGATTTTGACAACAAGTTTAACATTTGTGTATGTAATGACTCCAGTAATGAAATAAGGACTATTAGATTTATATAGAGAGACTATTCAGCATTCACAAGATTAGTTCATTCTGACTGACATGACATAAGCAGATAATAATGTTATAAACAGCAGAGAGTTGTATGAAAGCAATGCATGTCCAAAAGCATTTGACATTTGTTGGAAGGAATGAGAAACTGATACTGTGATGTGCACAAATGACTAATTGTTTTGAGAAATGCATTAACTGTTGTGCAAATGTAAATAGTGTTGTGAGAAATGCACCAAAGCCACTGGGAAAAACTGTAATCTATTATCCATTCATCCATCTTTCTATCATCCATCTATCCGATCATCCATCCATCCATCTATTCGTCTATCAACCGTCCATCTCCCTATCATCCATCCATGATCTGACCATCTATCACTGATTTATCCATCCATTCATCTGTTCATTCATCCATATATCATCCATATATTCATCTATCATCCATCCATCATCATAGTTTGTTTTTCCTGGCCAAGGAAAAATATTCATTGCACATCAACCAATCAACATAATTAAATATGTATATATGTGTGAATTTGGTTTCCTATATCGGAATATAAGGAGCACTCTAAAACACATGGGGTTATTTTTTCTACCCAAATCTTGGGTTGAGGCATTTTGGGTTATATTGGGGGGTTATTTTCAGAGTCTTGGGTAGTTTCAACCCAGGTTTTTGAGTCAAATCAACTCACAGCAGTGGCTGACTGGAATACCACATATTATACACTAGTTTGTTCAATCACAGTGAAAATAGTGTAACATAAACGCAGATTCCTTGCATTTACAGATGATTAAAATGAGATTTATGCTCATAGCAGCCCTTAGTCAGACCTTTCTGAATTTTAAAATTTCTTACTACCACGTTTTGCATACCTGCGATCACAGCTAAACATCCACCAAGTCAAAACAGCACAATTGTCTTAACCCTTCTGGCTAGGAGATTAATTCTTCTGAACTGGAAGAGCCCACACCCTCCTTCTCACTCTTGTTGGATAAGAAATGTTCTTTATTTTATGAAATTAGAAAAAATTAGGTACTCTCTTCACCGAACTAGCACTGTTTTTATTAATTTGTGGGAACCCCTTCGCAAATATGTCCAAACTCTTCAGCTTGACCCTGCTCCTTCTGATTGAGTCCCCACCCCCTAATGCCCAGCTTTTATGGGAAACTACTTCTGGTCAACACATTGTAGACTTGTTTTTTATGTATATAAGATTGCACTAGTGTTGTTGTTTTTTATTTTATTTATCTATTTATTTTTATTTATTATTGTTTATTTATTTTTATTATTACTATTTGCTCAAAATACTCTTCAGTGTATTTGCTTATTGTTACATGTTTATGTCTTTGTAAATTCTGGTAATGTTTCACATTGTATAAATAAAACATAAAAAAAAAAACAGCACATGCTGGGTCATGTTTAGCGTGCATTTTTGGATCAAATTAACCTATTATTTAAGTAAAAATAACCAATTATTGGGTAGAAAAAACAACCCATTTATGGGGTTAAAAATAGTAACCCAATTACTTGGGTAAATTTAACCCCCGATGTGTTCTGCCCCATATTTACCCAGCAGTAGGGTTAAAAACAACCCAATTTGGGTTATTTTTAACCCTGTGTTTTTTAGAGTGAGGGTAAAATATATCTTGATTTTTTAAAAATGTAGATATTTAAAAATATATTTTCAAAAATAGAAAATAGATTGAGTTAAATATATTTATCAAATATCATTTTGTCCATTTTGTGTAAATATCTTTGAAAATATGTATGTATTTTGCCGTATGAGCCAGAGTTGCGAGTCGGTGCATTTATATAATCAATGAAATCTGCTGACCGCTTCAAAACACATGTAACATATTTCAGCGGTGACGCTCAGATTAGTGCCCGTCTTTAAACTTCTGCCGGCATCTAGATGCTTCACCAAATCAAATCTGTTAATACACAAGCCAAAGCCCGGACTGGCCTACATGTAGTAAAACTCCATCTGTGCAAGTGGCAGTGGAGAAACGCAGCACACATTCAGCTCCTACAAAGCAATATGCTGCCAATTAGATCTGTGTTTTTAATGCGATCCGCAATATGAATGTGATTGCAGAGACACTGAGCATATGTGCCATAAAAATGAATCGATGTTGCATTGAAAGCAATCAGATGATGTAATCAGCGCTTAGTTGCTTCACGTAGCAAATGAGATCAAATCTGTGTATCGTAGGCTGGGATACAGTCGTAAATTAAGATTATAGGTGTGTGTTTTACAAAGAAAGCACTTTCAGATTTTCTGTGCAATTGCATGTTTAATTTGATGTGTTGATTGATGTTTCTTTGTAATCATCTGTGATATTTGTTATATTTTAATACAGTTTTGCCCCATGTTTTATCTTTTTTTGCTGATTTATATTTAATTATTTAGTCAAATATGGACCATCTCAATTATTTAATTTGTATTATTTAAATTATTATATTTATTTATGATATTTATGTATTCATTATATGTTTCAATATAGTACTTATTATATTTAAACAAAATTCATGTGTAAAATTAACCTAGAGTATATTTACCAAACCCCTAAATGTGTTTAGATCCTAAAATGACTCTCTTGTTTATAAATAAATAAACATTAATAAATAATAACATTAAATAATAATAGAATAATTTCTTAATCGCCCTCCAGTTCTATAGAGATAAATGCCATTTCATTGAAAAACCTGAATATAATGTTTAGAAAAGTTATTTTATGTAATTATTTATGGAAAAATCCAAGCAATATTTGATTTATGTAATTATTAAAGTTGATTTATGCAATTATTCAAGGTGAAATTCAAGCAAACTTTGATTTTTTTAAATTATTAAAGTTGATTTACGAAATTATTCGTGGCAAATTTCAAACAATATTTAATTTATGTAACTATTAAAGTTGACTTATGTAATTATTGATAGGAAAAATCAAGCAAAATTTGATTTATGTAATTATTAAAGTGTATTTATGCAATTATTTATAGCATTTTTAAAAAAGATTTATTTTTGGCCTTTATTAAGTAGATAGAACAGTATTATAGACAGGAAGTAAAGCGGGAGAGAGACAGGGAGAGAGACAGGGAGCCGGGATTCGAACTCGGGACGCCCTGAAGTGCTACTGCACCATATGTCAGCGACAGTGGCGTAGCTGACGGTCCCACTTTGTGGACCAGTATTAGATTTATTTTATTATTAAAGTCAATTTATGCATTTCTCTATGGCAAATTCAAGCAATATTTGATTATTCATGGCGAAATTCAAGCAAATTTTGATTTATGTAATTATTAAATTTGTTTCATCTAATTTTTAAAGTTGATTTATGTAATTATTCATGGCAAAATTCAAGCAATGTTTGATTTATTTAATTATTAAAACTGATTTATGTAAATTTTTAAGGCAAAATTCAAGCAAAATTTGATTTATGCAAATATTAAAGTTGATTTATGCAATTATTCATGGCAAATTTTAAGCAATATTTATTTTATGTAATTATTAAAGTTGACCCATGCAGTTATTGATAGGAAAAATCAAGCAAATTTTGATTTATGTAATTATTAAAGTGTATTTATGGAATTATTTATGGCAATTTTGTTTTTTAAGATTTAATTTTGGCCCTCATTAATTAGATAGGACAATATTATAGACAGGAAGTGAAGCGGGAGAGAGACTGGGGTTGGCATGGGAAATGTCCTCGAGCCGGGATTCGAACTCGGGACGCCCTGAAGTGCTACTGCACCATATGTCAGCGACAGTGGCGTAGCGGACGGTCCAGTATTGTGGACCAGTATTTGATTTATTTTATTATTAAAGTCAATTTATGCATTTATCTATGGCAAATTCAAGCAATATTTGATTATTCATGGCGAAATTCAAGCAAATTTTGATTTATGTAATTATTAAATTTGTTTCATCTAATTTTTAAAGTTGATTTATGTAATTATTCATGGAAAAATTCAAGCAATGTTTGATTTATTTAATTATTAAAGTTGATTTATGTAATTATTCATGGAAAATTTCAAGCAATATTTAATTTATGTAATTATTAAAGTTGACTTATGTAATTATTCATGGCATATTTCAAGCAGTACTCAATTTATGTAGTTATTAAAGTTGATTTATGCAATTATTCATGGCAAAATTCAAGTAATATTTGATTAATGTAATTATTAAAGTTAATTTATGTAATTTATCTATCTGTATAGTATCCAAAACAATATATTTCTCATGTATTTTTACATTCTTATTTAAATCCATGCACATATTATATAATATCTTACATTACATTACATATTCTTTATAATATCATATATATTATAAATAAGACATAATTACTCCTAAAACTAATATTTGTAAATAAATACATGACTTAAAGAACGAAAACATACAATATTGTTTTATCACAGCTTTATAGACAATCCAAAATCAACAAAACTCACACACTAAAAAGTTGTCCATCCATCAGTGCATCAACACATCAATTTCCAATAATAAACTCACATCGGGCTCATTTATATAATAGATAAATGACTCAGATAATGAGACCTGGCATCTCCATTCTGCAAATAATGTTTTATGTGATGCACGAAACAGCGAATGCCACACAAATCCAAATGAAATTGTAAAAAATGAGAATAAAATCCTTTTAATCCCCATATTTCATTGATTCTCTCATAGACGGCTCACAGCAGGAGATGCTCCACATTCCCGACATTCCTTCAGTGATCATTCCTGAATCCCAGATCTTATCTAACACTCATCTCTGCCTGCAGTTTTAGCAGCAAATATGGATTTGCCCTGTAAACTGATGCCAATGGATTTTCTCTAGTGTTTCACTGCAAGAGCCCTTCAGTTCAGTCTCAATGCAGACACAATGTGGATGAAGGGTGGACAAAGGATGCAGGCACTACATTAGTTTATTTCTGCCTCCTCCTACACCATGTTCTTTAAATAAAACCGTAATAAAGCAGATACACAGCATGCATAGCCTTTGTTTCACTCGAATTCGCCATCTGAATGAATGAGACCCCCTAAAGAATACGTCCAAAAGAAGCTTATTTTAATATATTTCATTTACCTTCCTTCCACAAATGCGGATAGTTGCTCGTAAGACGAGGATATCTGCAGGAAAACAAAAGAAAATAAGGCGAGAGACATCGGGCGCCACGTTGATGCCATGTATACATCCAGATGAGTCTGCCGGAGATGATGCTGAGCACTGCTGCTTCATAATCTGCTGGATGACGGGCGCAGTCTGAGGAGATGATTGACAAGCGCGCAGGCCAATTAGAGGAGTAGTGGGAGGGTTAATCCGGGGAACGCGGCCACGCCCATTCGAGGAGGTTGTGCCGCTGACACAGGTCTGTGAACCACTGATCTTTTAAACTTAACTAATTAGCCGGATATTAGGAAGATATTTAATGAAAATAGGACAATTCTATTGATCAACGGAAAGGTCGAACTGTACTGTACATTATATTGTATGTTTTAAACCACACTGCACATTGTTTACAGAGAAAAACATAATAAAAATGTAAACTGACAGACAGGTAGGTAGGTGGATGGACGGACGGACGGACGGACGGACGGACGGACGGACAGACAGACAGACAGACAGACAGACAGACAGACAGACAGACAGACAGATAGATAGATAGATAGATAGATAGATAGATAGATAGATAGATAGATAGATAGATAGATAGATAGATAGATAGATAGATAGATAGATAGATAGATAGATAGATAGATAGACAGACAAGTAGATAGATAGACAGACAAGTAGATAGATAGATAGATAGATAGATAGATAGATAGATAGATAGATAGATAGATAGATAGATAGATAGATAGATAGATAGATAGATAGATAGATAGACAGACAAGTAGATAGATAGACAGACAAGTAGATAGATAGATAGATAGATAGATAGATAGACAGACAGACAGACAGACAGACAGACAGACAGACAGACAGACAGACAGACAGACAGACAGACAGATAGATAGACAGATAGATAGATAGATAGATAGATAGATAGATAGATAGATAGACAAGTAGATAGATAGATAGATAGATAGATAGATAGATAGATAGATAGATAGATAGATAGATAGATAGATAGATAGATAGATAGATAGATAGATAGATAGATAGATAGATAGATAGATAGATAGATAGATAGATAGATAGATAGATAGATAGATAGATAGATAGATAGATAGATAGATAGATAGATAGATAGATAGATAGATAGATAGATAGATAGATAGATAGATAGATAGATAGATAGATAGATAGATTGATTGATTGATTGATTGATTGATTGATTGATTTAACCCAATGGTTGAGTTAAACATATTTGGTGCTTTGTTGGGTTATTTTTAACCTTTATTGTTTATTTATTTAATAACTCAACCAGTTGGGTTAAAAACTCTGAAATTCAACAGTCAATTGATTTAACTGACACAAAACAGTTCCATTATGCGTGTGCAATGCTGTTCTGCTTTATAATGTTTATTCAAGCTATAATGCAAGAATAATGTTTTTTTAAGCAAATTTTCTCTCTGTGTCGTGTTTTTTTAAACATCCATTTCATCGTCCAAGACCATCTTTTATTAGATAGATGAGCAGTGGTGTAAAGTAACTAATTACAAATACTCAAATTACTGTAATTGAGTGGTTTTTTCTCAGAAATTGTAATTTACTAAGTAGTTTTAAAAATGTGAACTTTTACTTTCTCTTGAGTACATTTATAGTGCAGTATCGGTATTTTTACTCCACTACTTTCCTTCAACCTGCAGTCACTCCTTTATTATTTCTTGTCTATGGGGATTAGAAAAATCAGTCCTGTAATTCCTGTCCAATCAAATCACACATAGAAGGTAAATTGCTTCATAATGAACTACCTCAAGACATGGGTGCTTTACATTGCAGCAAACTGTTTGGAAGCATTAAAAGTGTCCAAGAAGATGTTCAAAATATTTGCACGCATTGACCCAGAGACTGTTTAGATCAAGGATGCCCAAACACAGTCCTGGAGGGCCGATGTCCTGCAGATTTTAGCTCCAACTTGCCTCAACACACCTGCGCGGATGTTTCTAGAAAGCCTAGTTTGAGATTGACTAGCTAGTCCATGTGCGTCTAATTGGGATTGGAACTAAACTTTGCAGAACACCAGCCCTCCAGGACAGAGTATGGGCACCCCTGGTTAAAATGCTTGTCACTGATGAGAAGATGATGGATATTTACAGTATTATGACCGAAATGGCCTTAAACACCCAGCGGACACAAGACGTCAACATGCCGTCAGATTGAATTTGTACCCTAACGTCGTGGAGATGCTGCATTTTGTTTGGAAATGAAAATCGGGTTTACATCAGAACTCAACGTCAGCCGATGTCAATGTCCAACATCCAACCTAAAACCAACCAAATATCAATGTCTAATGATGTCACAGCTTGACGTTGTGTCGACGTTACCACTATGATGTCTATCAGATGTTGAATTTTGGTTGCCATAACTGATGAATAAATGTCAGGATTTGACGTCAATATGATGTTGGTTTAAGATGCTGACTCCACATCGGATTTTTGTCACCTGACATCACAACCTAAATCAACCTAATATTAACGTCTTATGACATTGTGTGCTACCTGGGCAATATCTAAATGCACAACAGAATGTTACGTTTACACACATCCACAAATTACATGTAAATGCATCAACTTTTAACAGCATAATACTCAATATTCACTACTCATGAGTACTTAAAAAGGGCTACTTTTAACTCATATTTTGAGTAATATTTCCAACTTTTGCCCTACTCACACTACATTTTTAGGCAAGTAATGGTACTTTTACTTAAGTATGCTTTTTCAGTACTCTTTTCACAGCTGTAGATGAGTGGTTAAAATGTATTGTAGATTGTGGACACTGAGTGAAGCCGGCTGCTGCAGCCTCTACAGCACACAGAGCTCCATATTCGTCTCCATCAACAGAGGATTTTCTGCTTGCACAGTTTATAACAGTCTGTACTTTGTTCTGCTTCTTCATTTGGGATTAATTTATTTTAACAAAAGTGTATGGAACTAAAATGTAATGGAAATAGCATTTTCAATATGTTTGTAAGCTGTATGTTATGTATTTACACAGTCATAATTATAATTAATAGTAGTACTACTAGTCACAGTAATAGTAAAACCAGAATGGAAAAATACATCTAATCAAAATAACCCAATGCATTGGGTTAAATTTATAAAACCCAATGCACTGAGTTAAAATAACCCACAGTTGGAAAGGTGCTATAATAACCTTTAGTTGGGTCGTATATTAGGGTATTTTTAACCATCTATTTTAACAGAGTTGATGAAAAAGATTGTAAACAGGTATCATTTTTAGTTTTGTCCATTTCTGATAGTTCAGTGTCTTAAAATCTTAAACAGGGCTAATTAACCAGTTACTAATGCTTAATGTTTTACACTGCATGCAATTGGTTTTTATTCATAAGCAAAAATAAGCATAAGCAAGAAGGTCGCTGGTTCGAGCCCTGATTGGGTCAGTTGGCATTTCTGTTTGGAGTTTGCATGTTCTTCCCGTGTTGGCGTGGGTTTCCTCTGGGTGCTCCCCCACAGTCCAAAAACATGCATGTGAATTGGGTAAGCTGAATTGTCTGTATGTTTGTGTGTGAATGAGGGCCTTTGGGTGTTTCTCAGTGATGGGTTGCAGCTGGAAGGGCATCTGCTGTGTTAAACATATGCTGGATAAGTTGGTGGTTCATTCCACTGTGGCGACCCCTTATGAATAAAGGGACTTAAGGAAAATGAGTGAATGAATATGCTCCATGCCAGTCAGCTAAAGTGCTGTCTAATGAAATAGTTTTGATTTGGACGACAGCTAAATAAGCCAGATTATTAAATATATTTATTAAAGTAGCAGTTCTGTCGTTGAAATTCACGAAAAAGACTGAAACTCAAATCCTTTTAATCCCTGAGACATTCAATCAAAATGAGCTTGATTTTGTTTCTGAACAGGCGCTCATTTTGGTCAGCCGCGGGGTCCTTCGAGCAGTCATTTGCGCAGAGCGTCACGTGATCGTTCTTTCCTGCCCGCACTCAGAGCACGCGATCATGGGTACGTGTGAGGCGACAATAAAACTTCATAAAATGCTGTAATATTTGATTTTAGCACACAAATGTGAGAGTTTACAGGTTATTAAGCGTTTAATCTATCATTTAGGACTCATTGGAAGTCGCTATGATGCTTATTTGTAGCTATTTTATGTTTTTGTCAGAGGCATCGTGGAGCCGCCGCCATGAGATTCAGTCAAACGCCGAGATACACGGAACTTACACGATATAAACCTGCATTTAGAGTTGTGTCTGCTAATATATAGCGATTTTCATGGTTATATTCGCGACATCTTATTAAATGTGTTGATTTAGATATGTTTTGTCGGTAAATATTGACGTTTTACTAACTTGCCAGGTTATGTTACCGTCACCATATAACGTTAGTAATATTGGATATTTAGCCAATCGTATTACAAGACGAGTTGCATGGTGTTTATTTTTATCTTAAATTATTAATTTGATATAAACAAGTTGCGTTTTTATTGCATTAAGAGTTCATATTCAACAATCTCTTGTATACTTGAACCAGATGGGATTTATAACACTTTAACCTAAACTATTTGTTATTTATCACTTTTTAATTTTTAACATTGTGTATTTTAATTTTGTCTATTTGCTTATAATCGCTTTTCAGTCCATTTGCTAATTAATCATTGATATGTATTACTTGATATGCCTATAAATGTATTCCTATATATATTTTATATATTAATAAATAAATATATCATTGTTTATAATTTAATGTTCAACTGATATTTTTTTAATTTAGATTTTAAGTTGCCATCAGGTTATTTACCCAACAGTAGTAGATTTGCTTAAACGTATGACATGATGAATTGTCTTAATTCACTTTAAATGAATAAATCTAAATATGTTACGTTTTTTTAGTTTTAATAAGTTAAATATTTAGCAAAAGCTTCTAGACTTCTAATATGAACCAGATTATTTTATAATGGGATTAATAGTTAATTCTGCTCCCACTTTATTTTGTGTTTTGGTGTATTTGCTTATATTAATAATTATCAGTATTTATTAATATACTAATGCCTTTAAATTTCATTGTTATTATTTTCGTTTGATCATTTTTTATGTTTAATATTAGATTTATTTATATAAAAGAATTGACAAATTTTGTTCGAACTTACACACTTAAAGCTTAAACATTTGTAAATTCAAACTAAGCAATTATTTAAGCTAAAAGATGATATTTATATGAAAGCTGTTGTTAAAAACACTGAATTTTCTAATGCGTTTTGTCTTTCCTCTATTTTTTAGGCAAGTGTCGTGGACTGCGTACTGCTAGAAAACTGCGGAACCACCGCCGTGAGCAGAAATGGCATGATAAACAGTACAAGAAGGCCCATTTGGGTACAGCTCTAAAGGCCAACCCCTTCGGTGGAGCTTCTCACGCCAAGGGCATTGTGCTTGAGAAAGTGTAAGAGCTCATATTGATTAACCTCACAAATATACAAGTAAATTTATGTATTATATTAAAAGGATAGTTTGTGCTGGCAACTATAGTTTTTTTTCTCCTTTACAAAAAAAAAAATCCAATTTACTATTTAAATAGATTTTTCCATCCACTACTTAAAAGTTTCCCTTTTGGGATCGAATCTTCTTGGCATCTCACCCTTAGAGTTAAAGTGCAATCAGTAACAACAAGCCAAAAAGGCAGGATGACAGGTCCTGTCACTGTAAACAGTGAAAGTTTTACACAACTCCAGTGTAATCATGTGTTTTTGTAGAGGGAAGCAAGGTCTGATTAACTACGAACAAAACGTTTACCAGAAGTAAATATCAGTGCTTGAGGTGCCTATTTGTTACTTTTCTAAACATTGTATGTTAGGAAGTCAAATCTGTACTTGCTTGTATTTGCCATATTTTTTTACAATGTAAATGGGCACTGTTTGTATTGTACATTCCGATCGCATCCCTGATTGATTTCCACCGAGCCCCATTTTTTATAATTTCTTTAAGGTTTTTAACCCCATCGATAATGTAAGTAAGCCAAAATAGTAATTTAATTAGACTTAAAGCCTTCATTTATTTGTTTCATGCATAAAAAGAGCGCTATCAAGAGAAAAAAGCAAGAGCTGAAACTATTGAAAATGCTGTGGTAAAATAAACGTTTATATTTTAAAGACATGGTGTGACACAAATGGGGTTTAATGCAGTGCTTGTTGTCAAGTGTGAGACAGTTTTACCATCTCAATCAGGAAGTGAAGAATTTAAATTTGCATCGAATTTATGGCATGCCAGTTCACCAGTAGCGCCTAAGTGGGCTCATTCAAACACATTTTGCAGTGCTCTGTTCAGGGTTTGTTGAAAAACAACAGTTTTTATATAACTGATGACACTGTGGCTTTCTTAGGAACGCGCTTTCTTTGCTCAGTGCCATGTTTGTGCACATCAAGTGTCAATTTACTCATCACTTTAATACTAAATAAATATGCTCTCTTCTGATTTGTTCTTTGTTAGGACAGTGTTTGGCCAAAATGTAAAGATCTTAAACCTGAGAGTAAAAAAAAAGATAATAAATGGAGAAATTGCATAAAATGTACAGTGAAAGGCTTGGCACATTACTGTGTTTTGATGTATTTACAGGAGAAAATGTACAAAATATATGCGTGGAACAATCTTTACGAATTACTAGTGACTTGATGCTGACTTTTGCCATAATAGAAACCCTTGCAACTTCAGACTGGGTTTATGGTCTAAAGTCAGAATTTGTCTTATGGGTTTGGATCAACCTAAGGGCGAATAATTAATGACTGTCTTCATTTTTGTGAGCTCTCCATTTAACTTGCCTTTTGTCATGACAGTGGTGTTGAAGCCAAGCAGCCCAACTCTGCCATCAGGAAGTGTGTGAGAGTCCAGCTGATCAAGAACGGCAAGAAGATCACAGCTTTCGTGCCCAACGACGGCTGCTTGAACTTCATTGAGGTGCGTCACAGTTAATCATGTACAAAGTTATGAATATTTATGTTTGAGACTGTATATAAAGGTGCACAAGCAAATTTTGCCAAACAATGTTTATTTGAAAGCACCAAAACAGGCACGCCCACAACACTACTATCCCCGCCCCTTTTTGATATCTGCACAGCTAGGGCTGGGCTATTTATTTCAAAGCTTATTTTATGGTAACAGTATTTTTTGTAAGGGCAGTTATTGCAGAAAGTACTATATATAATATATAAGCTTCAATATTTAGGAAAATTAAAGGACTTGATCTTACTTGACTATTTAGTATTTTATATTTCTTGTAGTAAGCAGAATATGACTTTAGATGAACAAATTGCACTCACATTTGTGTGGACAGACCTTATTATAAACATTTCTGAAATCTCACAGATATTAAATGCGTCTCCTGTAACAGGACTGATTGGTGGTTTGTTTTGGAACCAAGTCTAATAGTGTGGTCTAAAGAGATAATCAAACACATTTCTCTTTCTGTGTCAGGAAAACGATGAGGTTCTGGTGGCAGGATTCGGTCGTAAGGGCCACGCCGTGGGTGATATTCCCGGTGTTCGTTTCAAGGTGGTGAAGGTGGCCAACGTTTCTCTTCTGGCTCTCTACAAAGGCAAGAAGGAGAGACCTAGGTCATAAACTCTTCTTGTTAAACTCACAATAAAAGGAATTTTTTTCAGTTCCACAAACTGTCTCTCTGTGTCTTTGAAAGAGTTTTGATGTCAAGATGTCACTGCAGAGCACTTTATATATAAATATATGCACTACATATATTATAGGGCTATCAAAATAAGGGTGTTAACGCACGTGATTAATTTAAAATATTTAACGCGTAAAAACAATAACGCAAACGCAGCTGCAGTTTTTATTTTTATTATTATTTTTTGTTTCATGTTGTGGCTGACATGTGTTCAGGGACACCCGTTCATAGAGGCAACCCCCCGGTTCTAGCTTTAATCCGCGAACTGGTCATTTTCGGATTGAGGTCGCCATAATTTCACTGTTACGTATGTTAGCTTGCCTGGTTTAAATTAGTTTTGCACATTACGTTGCTTCATGTTTTGTGCAGTGTTCATGTGCACTTTCTCACGCTCTCCTGCTCGAGTTTTGACAGTGCGATCTTTGCGCCTGCAGATGCACAATCAACTCTGCAGAGAGTGTTAGAGTCGAGGCTAAGCTAGCATAAAGCACATCTCTCTGCTCCTGTTATGGAGCAGAGAGTCTTTTCTAAAGTCTACAAAAATGCTGCGTGTTTTACATTCGAGTTTTCAGATTTTAAAATGTTCGACAACCTCTAAACCTTCATTACGATTAAAGTTCTTGTTTTATTTACTTATTCTAGTTCACAAGTATACAACAAACACGAGGTTAAATATGCAGTAGTCAACATTTAAGGTATATCCAAAAAGACGTTGGTTTTGATTCACTTCATGTTGACTACTGTGTAGTTATGTGAGGTGTTAGTGTGTGTGTTATGGGCATTGAATGAACATCTCTAAATTTGTGTACAAGTTTTGAATTTGGAAAGGATGAGTTTAAGGTAGGAAATTAAATGTATTTTTAACTTATTCTCTTGCTTCGTTGACATAATTGTCTCTTAATAATACATAATTTGACTTATTTCATGTGGAAAACTGCCGCTCTGCATGAAGCCCTTATATGGAGCTAGTGTGGGCGTGTATTATGCAAATGGTGTGCACGAGGATGCTTCCTCATAATACTTAAAATACACCAACAGCACACATTTTGTGAATTAGGTGGAAAGTTTCAAATGTGCATTTAAATAATTGTTAATAAATGAGACCTGCTGTGATCATCACTGTTTTTTTGTCATAAACAGCGCTGATGATATAGTCTGTTTTATTATTGCAGAAAAGAAGCGCTCCAAAAGTCATGTTTTGATTCACAAATCTGTCACAGGTGCTAGGTTGTGTAGTTTGCAGGAGTAAAAGCCTCTCGAGATGCTAAAAATAGCTGCTAGACTCTCTGAGGAGAAACCTTTGTGTGTGTCAGACTGCATGATGATGATGATGATGACCTGTTTCTCTTGTGCATCCATTCGGGTCCCGAAATCCCTCTTTAATGCCCGAGCTTCATAACAGGTGAACCATTTAGGACTCATTGCATTTGCTCTTTTTATCAGAATATGCAGTGGTTCATGTAATGCGTCTGGTCTGGTTTTTCAAGCAGACAGGTGTGGATTGATCATGCAGAAACTTTTAAAAAGTTTTGGGGGAAATGATGCGGATAAAACACCTGATGTTTTTTGTTTGTTGTGAATACTAGAAATATTGCATGTAAAGCTGGTCTGTTTGGGCTGCACAGATTGATGCTCGTGTATCAGTCATTCACTGATCGAGTAAAAACAGATTCGATTTTTGCACATTAAAATAAATTAAATATTACATATTTGCTATTAAATAAAGAAACTTTTTTTCTACAGTGGATTTACTGGAACATTTTAAAATAATTAAATTTGCAATTTTCCCATCCTGTTTTCTTTTTTAGAACTTTCTTTTATTTCTTGCAATTTTCACAATCCTTACTGTAAATTGCAATTTTAGAGTAATGAATGTAAAAAAAAAAAAGTTCTAGAAATAGCTTGAAATTGCATATATTTTGATGAAACAAATGCACATTTTCATGTAATCATTCTAAAAAAAATAATTTTTAAGTATTATTAAAAAAAAATGAATTGATAAAAAGATAGAAATAGGCTAAAATTGCATCAATTTTAATGAAACAAGTTCACATTTTCATGTAATTATTAATAAATTATTAAAATAATCTCAGAATTTAATAGACAGAAATCGGCTTGAAATTGCATCAATTATGGAAAAGTGCACATTTCATTTAATTGTTATTGAATAATTAAATTATTATTCAGAATGTGTTAAAATAGAAAAAATATTATTAATTAACTGTATTTAAATAAAAAATAAATACAAATTTTCTACTGCATTATGTATTATAATAATAATTTCAGTTGATTTTTCAGTACATCATTTAGTTAAACTACATCAAAATTAGAATATTTGCCTTGTCAAATATCTGAAATTAAAATAATCTTTTAGTATTATTTAAAAAATATATACAAATTTTCTCTCAAAATTGCATACATTTTAATGAATAAAAGTGCACATTTTCATGTATTTATTATTAAATAATAATTAAAAATTATTAAAATAGAAAAAATATATTACTTCATTATTAATAAGCTGAATTTAAATAATAATACAAATGTTCTGCTGCATTATATGATTTAATCATTTAAAAAAAAAATTTGTGTGTATTTATGTGTTATGTAAGCGCTTTGATTTTATCCATTGTTTATGTAATCTGCAATCTCAATTTTACAGCTTTTTAAATTATACCAATGAGATGTTTTTAATGTTAAAATTTCACATGAATTGGATTACACTCTTTGTTTTTCAACTCCTTAGTTGGCACAGCCTTTGGTGAAACTGTGTTCACTTAGCCTCGTGTGATCATCTTTTACTGCTGTGGCCGGATGTGTCTGGTGCTTAGGTTATTATTATATTAGGCTCTGCTTTTCTCCATCTGAGCCGTGTTTGGTCTGATTTCAGAAGCAGCTGTCATTGTTTCTGCTATATTACTCATGTAAATGCACATGGCTGTGAAACGGGAACGGTGCGCTCGGATGCCCTTCATCTGAAACACACCAATAAATAACACTCATTATCTGACTCACTGCATGTCTAAACCACTGTATTATATAGACCAGTGCTGTTCTACCACCAGAGACTCTCCTTCATAGTTTTTGTTAGTTATTTTTAATAAATTTTAATATTTTGTTTTCAGTGCGCCATGGTGGCTCAGTGGTTAACACTGTTGACTCACTGCAAGGTCACTGGTTTGAGTCTCGGCTGGGTCAGTTGGCATTTCTGTGTGGAGTTTGCATGTTCTCCCCGTGTTGGTGTGGGTTTCCTCCACATGCTCCTGTTTCCCCCACAGTCCAAACACATGCGCTATAGGGAAAATGGTGAACTAAATTTGCCGTAGTGTATGAGAATGTGTGTGAATGTGAGTGTATGGGTGTTTTCCAGTACTGGGTTAGGACTGGAAGGGCATCCACTGTGTAAAACATATGCTGGATAAGTTGGCGGTTCATTCCGCTGTGGTGAATATGTATTTTATTTTTTCTTATTAGATACAGTTGATTGTTTAGTGCATCATTTAGTTTAGTTAACTATTAGTTCAACTAAATCAAAATTAGAGTGTTTGTCTTGTCATATTTGAAATTAAGATAATCTTTTAATATGTTCTGCTTAAGTTTTTCGTATATAATAAATGTTTATTTTCATTTCTTTAATTTTAGCAAATCAAATAAAACTAAATTAATATATTTGTGTCAGCGTGAATTATCTCAGACTGGTTTCTTGAACATGACAATGAGTTCACTGTACTCAAATGGCCTCCACAGTCACCAGAGCTCAATCCAATATAGCACCTTTGGGATGTGGTGGAACGGGAGATTGGCATCATGGATGTGCAGCCGACAAATCTGCAGCAACTGTGTGATGCTATCATGTCAATATGGAGCAAAATCTCTGAGGAATATTTCCAGTAGCTTGTTGAATCTATGCCACAAAGGATTGTGGCAGTTCTGAAAGCAAAAGGGGTCCAACTCAGTACTTGGAATGTGTATCTAGTAAAGTGGCCGGTAAGTATTTATTTTGATACTTTAATGTCTGTATTTTTAAATATTAATATATATATATATATATATATATATATATATATATATATATATATATATATATATATATATATATATATAAATATATATATATATATATATATATAAATATATATATATATATATATATAAATATATATATATATATATATAAATATATATATATATATATATAAATATATATATATATATATATAAATATATATATATATATATATAAATATATATATATATATATATATATATATATATATATATATAAATATATATATATATATAAATATATATATATATATATATATATATATATATATATATATATATAAATATATATATATATATATATATATAAATATATATATATATATATATATAAATATATATATATATATAAATATATATATATATATATATATATAAATATATATATATATATATATACATATATATATATATATATATATACATATATATATATATATATATAAATATATATATATATATATATAAATATATATATATATATATATATATAAATATATATAAATATATATATATAAATATATATATATATATATATATAAATATATATATATATATATATATATATATATATATATAAATATATATATATATATATATATATATATATATATATATATATAAATATATATATATATATATATAAATATATATATATATATATATATATATATATATATAAATATATATATAAATATATATATATATATATATATATATATATATATATATATATATATATATATATATATAAATATATATATATATATATATATATATATATATATATATATATATATATATATATATATGTGTGTATGTAGTGGCAGGAAAAATCATGGGAATTAAGACACTTGGTTCACTAAAAGACATCTTTTGAGTTGTGCACAATCCAACAAGATTTTATCTGATTCTTCACATGTGCTGTCTGTGGAATGTGAGCTGATGAATTCTGGCAGAAGATATAGGGTCCAGTTGTGCAAGCATAATAGATATAAACATTCTTTTGTTCCTTTTTCAATTAAGTTGATCAACGAGCAAGTAAGGAAGGACGGTCAAAGACTAAGATAACAGGATTGGTTTGCACAGCAGAGGGCAGTGGGGCACATGCTACTTTATTTTTATAAAATTTTATGGAATCGTATTTATATAAGGAGGTATTTTAGGATTAGATTTTAATGTGTATGTATGTTACATGTTGTCTTGTTGGTGTCTATGTACAGCAGAACCTTTTTTCTAAAACAAATTTCTCCTACGGGAGACAATAAATTTTACCTTGACCTTGATATTTAATGGAAATTTCAGACGGCACTAAACGGCATCAGAACTTTTCATTTATATTTTTTATTTTGCAAAACTTGCATTAAAAAAAGAAGTGCCCGAAGCAAGCTTACTGCCCCAGATTTGTGCTCCACATAACAGAGGCTTCAGTAGGGTCAGTCATTGATTATCTGAATAAATGCAGGTTTATTGATCTCGGAGCGCTTTTAAATACAGCCTGCTGGAATAATTCAGCTCAAATGATGCACAGCTCACATTACAGCCTTTCCACAATCATTAATGCAGTCAATGTCATTTAAATCTGCAGGGAAATGATGCAGTACTTCTTATTGCTTATAATTAGAAATATTATTCTCGGATAATCTGCATGTAATCTTATTGACCAAAATAAAGCTCTCGAATCTGCTTCTTTCTGCAGATCTGATGCAGGATGGAGCCGAGACGTTTCTGAAGGAGATTAGAGGCAAAAAGTGCTATAAAAGATCTGAACGGGAGCAGATTATAGGACAGAAGGTGAGATGTGAAGTGAAGAAATATGATTTGTGTGAACAGAGTTGAGCCTGTCATGGATAATGTCAACCTGGAGCAGTTTATCACTTCATCATCATCATGTCTCTGCACAATTACATCCTTCTTAAGCCCAAATCTGGAATATTTGTGTGTTAAAGCAGTTTTCCAGTGTATTGCTGTGTGTGTTTGACTGATGCTTTTATTATTTTATTAGTGTGTTTCTGTTCTCATGATCCTGTGATAGATTTCTATCATTTAGTAGGCTGTTGTTTTGTGAAAAGTGCTTTAATATATTGTTCATTTTCACTCCAAGAAGTGTTTTTGACCGATTTTTTTTTTTGTTAAATGATGTTGCTGACACAAATGTTGAGTTTGTTTATTCTTTTTATTTGTTTATTTTTTAAAATTATTTTTAAAATGTATTTATGTATTCATTCATTCACTCATTTATTTATTTTAAATGATAACCTTTAGACAAAAGGTCAAATGGTGATTACTATGCCGACTTAATGGTTTACACAATAGTTAGTTTGATTTAAATTAAAAAAATAAATCTATCTATCATCCATCTACCTATATGTCCATCTATATATCTATCCATATATATATATATATATATATATATATATATATATATATATATATATATATATATATATATATATATATATATATATATATATATATATCCATCCATATGTATATATATCCATATCCATCCATCCATAAATAAATATATATCTCCATCCACCTACATATCCAACTATATATCTATCCATCCATCCATACACACACACACACACACACACACACACACACACACATATATATCTCTATCCATCCATCCATCCACCTATAAATACATTGATCTATCTATCCATCCATACATCTATATATTTATCCATCCATATGTATATATATATCCATATCCATCCATATATCTATCCATCCAAATATATATATATCCATCCACCTACATATCCATCTATTTATTTATCCATCCGTGTGTGTATATTATATATATATATACATATACCTATCCACCCACCCATATATCTATCCATCCATCCATCCATCCACCTACCTTTCTATCCATCCATGATCCATTCATTTATGTCAATATCTAATTGATTTGTAAATGTTTTAATTGTGCTCTAAATATAAATAATTACCTCATAATAAATACTTAATTCATTCATTTATACGTTTTTTTTGTTCTCTTGTATGTTTTATAAATATATTATTCCACAACCTTTCGTGAAAAATGCTAAATTTGAGATCTCATTTAAATTTTGAGAAATAGTGTGATATTAGCAAACTGTTTTAAATATAAGGTAAGGGAAGACTTCAGGTTATTTTATCTTATTTAACCCCAAAATAAAGGACAGTTTTTCCTCAGTGGCTTTGGTGCATTTCTCACAACATTATTTACATTTTCAAAACAGTTTATGCATTTCTCAAAACAATTAGTACAAACTGCAAAACCTAGCTGATAACCTGCAAAAGCGCGTCACTTGCTCAAAATGGAGAGCTCATTCCTCAATAGCAAGTATGGGTCAATGAAAGTGTCAGTGTCATCAAGATGAAAAGTCCTGACATCATTGTTTATGAACAGGATAGTCAAATGGCTTCATCATGTTTTCATTATAACTGTTTACTCTAAAATGTTTTCCAATGTAAAAAAAGT
This sequence comes from Danio rerio, assembly GCF_052040795.2. Lineage (NCBI taxonomy): Eukaryota > Metazoa > Chordata > Actinopteri > Cypriniformes > Danionidae > Danio > Danio rerio. The sequence goes on from NC_141031.1 coordinate 45,557,600, forward strand.
CTGATTTTGGTGAGAATGCTTCCTGAAAATGCTCGAGACAGCAGTATATACTATTTGAACAGCCATTTGAAAACTACAGTAAAGTTAGACATCACTGCATATAGTGAGATGTCTGAGTACAAGACACTGAATATGTATGTTTCACATGTTTACTGCATTTGCTCTTTGCAATACTAATTTATTGACAGCGTTGTGCAAAAGATTAAACACCCTTATACAACAAACATACACTTCGGGTAGAGCTGTGCACAACTGTACACAATATTGCAGGACATATTGGAACTGATCCTACAACACACACCGGTCTGTAAATCAAATTGTTAAATTTAGAAGACATTTTCAAGAGAAAAAATAAAATTAACATGACAGATTTTGACAATTTCAACATTTGCGTATGTAATGAATATACGGAGAGACTCTTCAGCATTCACAAGATTAGTTCATTTTGACTGACACGACATAAGCAGATGATAATGTTCTAAAACAGCAGAGAGTTGTATGATAGCAATTGATGCATATCCAAAAGCATTTGACATTTGTTGGAAGGAATGAGAACCTGATACTATGACTATGCACAAATGACTAATTGTTTTAAGAAATGCATTAACTGTTGTGCAAATATAAATAGTGTTGTGAGAAATGCACCAAAGCCACTGGGAAAAACTGTAATAACCAATCCTTTAAATTTTTGTAGTTATATAATCTTTTACTTTCTCAAAAAGATGAAAAATTCAATGAATTAATAGTAATAATAATTCTAATCAATTTTGACATTACATGTATGGAATTTTGTGTGTTGTGTTCTGTTTTAAAATTTGGCAGACAAATATTTAAAACTACAAATGAATATGAATAATTACATTGCATATTTCATAAACAATACAGTGAAAATAAATTAAAGGTTTCATATTTAAAATAGAATATTACAGTTTCTGCATTAAATATGATCTCGGTTGTGAAAATAAGCATGATTTCTGTGCATGCACTGCAAACGGATGATATGTAAACAGGTTTTAATTCATGAGACGAGACAAAAAACCTAAATAACCATTTTCTTTTAATAAACACCACTGATTTAAACACACAAACACCGAGTTAATGTGGTAAATGTGAAATGTGGCGCAATGAATCACCTAAAAACCCCAAACGGTACTGTTTTCACATTAGTGTGTAGTATGCCTGCTAATAGTGTGCAGTATAGCCGAATATGAACACTCTTCAATGTAAACGTTGAATGGCGCCATCTAGTGTTCATACGCGGGACACCACAAATTCTGCACATTATTCGCTTTGAAATAGTTTCCTCTGAGATAATACAATTTAGTGTACGAGTAAGACGTTTTATATTTGTCTATCCGTTAATTTATTACAACATTAATTAAAAACAACGCTAAATACAAAGCCATTGTGATGCCGCATATGCTAACTCGCTAGCTATAATTTTTTTAAATATCAGAATGGCTGACAGAGTGAGTTTGTATCAGGTCAGAGTTCTGGATCTCTCTCTCTTTGCTCTTCTGTGTCTCATGATCATGTATTAATAGAAGAAATGTGACCTCAATAATCTGATATGCAGTTAATGTGAGGGCTACTAAACTTATAGGCTAACACAGTCGACCTGACGACAAACACTGCTGACAGAAAAAAGGTAAAAAAAAAACAAACAGATCTAGTAATGCGAGTAAAGTGTGGTTTTAAAGCACAGTAAGTCAGGATGTGCTGTTAAAGTGCTTTTTGGCTTGTGTGTGTGAAGTTTTCTTTACTTTTTAGGCTATAAAATGTATGACACTGTTTTTTATAAGTTGCATTATCATAAAATTGACAGACTTTATCACATTTTGTTGTGTATTTAAGGGAAATTAACACGAATTAATGTTCGCTTTTAGACCTGCATGTGGGTTTATTTACTGTACTTGCATCTTGTTGCGATGATGTGGATTAAAATTTGGCGCGGAAAAAAAAAAAACTGCTGACGCTCCATTTTGGTTATAAAAACGTTTGCAAACGGTTAGGGAATAGCACTCTTTTTTAATATCATGCTATAAATCATGCCACATATCTAACTAAAATAGTCTGGGGTAAATAAATCAATGTTTTTGAGACATTGTTTTAGAAACATACAGATTAACACTGAACAAACATCCTATTTACGTTCTCTGAGGAAAAATTGACTGAACTTGATAGATAGATAGATAGATAGATAGATAGATAGATAGATAGATAGATAGACAGACAGATAGATAGACAGACAGATAGATATATAGAAAGTATTTGCTTGTGTTATCTTTCATTGGTTGACTACATATTTCAGTAGAGACGTCTGTCTATCTATCTATCTATCTATCTATCTATCTATCTATCTATCTATCTGTCTGTCTGTCTGTCTGTCTGTCTGTCTGTCTGTCTGTCTGTCTGTCTGTCTGTCTGTCTGTCTATCTGTCTATCTATCTATCGTCTTTATGCCTAGTGTTCTCTTTAAAAGCTGTTGTTTACTATTTTATCTTCATCATGTTGTCTTTTTTCCATATTCTTTCCTTTAAATTAAACTTTTTAATGCTGTGATTCTTAACTTAACAGTTTTATTAAGCTCTTGTAACACTTAAAAGACTTTTTTTTAACTTCATGTAGAAAAAAAGTCATTAAAATCCTTGCTCTGCTATAAATTGGGATGCTGTGTTGAGTTTTTGTGCTATCGTTTTGAAAACTTCATTATTAAATCCCTCATGATGTTAAACAAACGTTCTATTAACGTTGCTGGGAGATTTGCTGTTAGCTGTGTAATGTTATTTCTCTCAGGAGATCCGTCTCATATTATCTGTGTCAGTGCGATGGATGTGGACGTGGACACATCCGGAGGGATTTCAGACGAGGATGTGGCCATGCAGATGATGATTGAACAGAGTCTCCAGCAGAGCCACAAACCAACACAGTTGAAGAGCTACAGCGGAGACGCCTGCAGGTCAAACAACACACTTTATATACACATTTCACTTGAATTATAGAGGCTGTATTTTGTATTTACGCAGGTCAAACACACATTTCACTTGTATTAACAGTGCTGAATTTTGTTTTTTCAAACAAAATCACATGCACTTGAATGAAAGATGCTGTATTTCTGTCTGCAGGATTGTTCAGATTTCGCCTGAGAGAGAGAAGATTTTCAATGCAATAAAATACGGTATGAATAATAGATCGCACTACAATGTTTTGTTCAGTTCTGAAGGTAAAAGGGGTCCAACCCGGTACTAGAAAGGTGTACCTAATAAAGTGGCCCGTGAATATATATGTATGTGTATATATATATATATATATATATATATATATATATATATATATATATATATATATATATATATATATATATATATATATAAACTTTGGAATAGCTGGAATTAATTTTAAAACAGATAAAATCACTCCCATCAATATATATATATATATATTTTTTTATTGAGTTTTTTACTCAGTATTGTCATGTAAAATGTAAGTTTCTTCATGCATGTGTGAAATAAAGCTAGACACTCAGGTTTCATAAGTATATACTAAATATATAGTAGAATCAAATGATTATGATCATCACATTTAAACAGTATCTGCTAAAAACCTTTTTTTGTTTTAGCCAGTTGTTTTGCAGGGATTATACTAGTCCAGTGTTTCTCAACCATGTTCTCGGAGGACCACCAACACTGCATGTTTCCATGTCTTTTTTATCTGTCACATCCATTACAGGTCTTTCCGTCTGCTAGTGAGCTGATGATTCGAATCAGGTGTGTTTGGTTAAGGAGACACGGAAAATGTGCAAAGCTGGTTGTCCTCCAGGAGCGTGGTTGAGAAGGACTGTACTAGTCTATCAGTTGGTTCACCAGCATAACTGATCTGGTTCAGCGAGTAATATTTTCCTCTTGCTGGTTCATCAGGTGATGAATTCTCTCTGCGTAAACTGACGGTCCACCAACGCTGTTTCTCTGAGGAAGACTCTACAGGCTTCATCCCTTTACACGACGCCGCCATTCAGAGCAACCCGAACATTCTGCAGATCACCTTCACCGGTTTGTGCATTCCCAGCATTCAGTGTGTATCTGTAATCTGGATTACGTAATAAGATTACCAAAATCAAGTACTTGTAATCAAAGTAAACTACTTTTTAAAATACTTGTAATCAGAATAAAGTATTTGTTTGATTATTTATTATTTACACAATGGCAGTAGGGGTGGCACAGTGGCTCAGTGGTTAGCTCTGTTGCCTCACAGCAAGAAGGTCACTTGTTTGAGTCTCGGCTGGACCAGTTTTCGGAGGTGTGGGTTTCCTCCGGGTGCTGCAGTTTCCCCCACAGTCCAAACACATGCGCTATAGGTGAATTGAATAAACTAAATTGTCCATAGTGTATGAGTGTTTCCCACTACTGGGTTGCGGCTGGAAAGGCATCTGCTGTGTAAAACATATGCTGGAATAGTTGGCGGTTATAGAAACCCATGCCAACACGGGTAGAACATGCAAACTCCACACAGAAATGTCAACTGACCAAGCTGGGACTCGAACCAGCGACCTTCTTGTGTCTCCTGCTATATAAAGTAAAGTTTATAAGTATTAACATTATTATTACTGTGTTTTCTCTGTTCAACAGCGTCTCCTGAAGACGCGAAGCACAGAAAGACTCGTCGTGGGAAAACGGCGCTCTTCTTAGCAGTAGAGAACGGGCTTCTGGACAATACTTTCTTCCTGCTGGATCACGGCTGCAGTCCAGACACGCTGGATAAAGAGGAGGACTCGCCTCTCATTGTAGGTCAGAAAACACTCTATTAATATTAAAAGGAAATCAGTTATCAGATACTAGAGAGTTTTTGATTGGTCAGAGGATTTGAGGTGACGTCAAAAAAAATGTTGATCCGTTTATGTGGAAGTGACAAACTTCAATTCATTCATTTTCTTGTCGCCTTAGTCCCTTTATTAATCTGGGGTTATTTTCTTAGTTTTCATTTCAAATAAAAATAAAGTTATATTTACCCCACACTGGCTATTCTACTTGTTGCTCTTTACACAGGCCTATCTATCCATCTACATTGTGATTGAGCACTAGTAATCCAGATTTAGTGATCCTGAAAAGTTCCTATCCGGATCAGATTGATCCAATCCAATGTTGCTTTGAAAAACTGGCTCAAAAAGTAAGCTGGATTACGTGATCATGGATCGCAAAAACAGGATTACTAAATCCGGATCAATTTTATCCGGATTAAACCTTTTGAAAAACCGGGCCCAGGAGCTCTGTCAAATACTGGGGAGCTAAGCCGTTCAGAGCTTTGTTGGTAGTCAATAAAATTGTAAAATTTATACGATATTTAATAGGGAGCCAATGCAATGATGAAAGGACTGGAGTAATATGATCATATTTCTTTGTTCTTGAAAGCACTCTAGCAGCTTCATTTTGAACTAGCTGAAGTTTAATACAAACTGCATGCTTTAAATATTTATATCAGCTTTAAATCTTCTAAATGTGAATTTTGTCACTGTTTTGGAGCACACTAGCTTATAGATATCCTTAAAACATATTCTAAAATCTAAAAAAAAAATCCCTGGAAGTTTTAAAATGCAATGTGACCTGCTATTTTAGAGCTACAGAAAGCAAACGTGCCACCATTTTATGATTTATTTTTAATTTATTTATTGTTATTGATTGTCATTGAAGGATTTAAGATTTAAGGCTGGCTTTCTGCTTGTTTGCGTCTCTCACTCTCTGCATTATTCAGCCATCAGAAACAATCAGCTTGAGATGGTGGATCTGCTGCTGAGGTTCGGAGCGCGTGTGAATCAGGAGTGTGTGAACTGCAGGACAGCTCTCCATGAGGCTGCCCGACTGGGTCTGACGGAGATTCTGGATCTGCTGATGAAGAACGGAGCTCACGCTGATCCTCGCAGCTCTTTCGGCCTCACACCGCTGGCTTTAGCAGCACAGGCCGGATACCTGGACATCATGAGGACACTAATACACAGAGGTCAGCAGAGGTCACCAGAAAACTAAAACCATTCTCATTACTCAAGATCAAAATGAACATCCATTAAAAAAATGTAACCCAGAAAGTACATCTTACATAAAATATGTAAAAATAATCTAGATGTACTAAAATTTATATCTAGATGTATTCTGACAAACAACATAGGCTCGTTCTGAAAACGTACCTCCGTATACATTTCTGGAGATCATGAATTATGTAGCCAGAGCTACGTACGGCTGCATTTCGTCTTTAAAACGAATGCTACAGGGCAGAATGATTCCTTTTTATGCTTACCTCCGTGTGGACGGCTTTTTCCCTGTTACTAGTTTGTCCAGTAGCTCTCCGCGTACGTCAGCAGACTTATGACATAGAGCTAAATTGACTGCGGCGACGGAGTTTGAGGCTGGCAAAGAACAGTTTCAGCAGGTAAGACAAAACTAAAAGCCAAAAAATAAGATAAACGTGTAAATTACAGGGTAAGAATGTGGTAAAATCTGAAAATGTGGTAAAAACCAGGCAAGGATTGCTTTTGACAACACTGTTGGTTGGGTTTAGGGGAGGGGGGGAGGGTGGGTCAGTTGATCGGTCAGTCAGTCAGTCGACAGCCGCCTGTCGTGGATTTACACAAAAAGACTGGCAATCGTGAGAGAAATTTGAGATCTGAAAAAGCATACACAAACTGGTGGAATCACAAAAACAAAATCTGCAAAAAACACATATCTCCTGGGATGTATTTGGTGCTCTCCAGAAATCTATATAGGGGTACGTTTACAGAATGAACCTAGGTTCTTAAAAAAACTCTAAAAATGACACCAGCTAATATAAAATGTAATAAAGTTACTTTATAATTAAGTTGCTTACTTATGCCTTATTTTTTATTTTGTTTAACTTAATTGAACTATAGTCATAGTTTATACAGAAGTATAAAAATCTTTGAAAAAAAAATTATAATTTGAATTTAAATTCCTGATTTTCTTTTTATATTTTATATGACATTTTGTCTCAAATATTTCTTTTTCTGAGTAACTTTATTCTCGAAATTTAATGAGTTTATTCTTAATATTGTTTTGTAGTTTTTTTCTCAAAACAACCTTATTCTTGAAAATTGAGTCCAAACATTTTATATAGTAATACAATTTTGTTTAATCTGACATTAAAATGACTAATTTTGAGTTTTATTTCAAAATGTTGATTGGTATAATTCCATCTCCTTACATTTTAACTTTAGTTTATTCTGATGCAATAAAAACATTAATATATAAATAAGAGCTAGTTTTCAGTCGGGTTTAATATTTTTAGACATATTGAAGAGCAAAAACTACAAGTTTTATCAAATGAAAATAAAAAATATATTTAAAAAAACAAATGAAACCTTTATGTAATTATTTATTACAAAAACAAATTTATTTATAAATAGCCCATTTAAAATGTGAACTAAATGTGAAATAAAGTCATCAACACTCAAAAAAAATTTTTTTTTACTTGTTCAAACTACTTAAATCAAATGAGCTAAAACAACAAAATTCTTGACAATTTAATGGACAACTTAATTTTTTATGTTTAGTCCACATAAATTTGTTGAAAGTCATTAACTTAATCGATTTATGTTCGGACAACATGAATTAATTGTGTTGAACCCTGCATTTTTACAGTGATGGAAGAACTTAAAATTTACAAAAAGGATTTAATTATTAAAAATAATTAAAAAATACACATTTACTATAGCACCTATAGCACATTTACTGCCTAAAATATGAATCAAAAAGCTACTTCACAAAGTAAAAAATTAACTCAACATCACTATCCTCCAAAAAGCAACTATAAAAGTATTTTTCTGCACTCTTCTATCAGGCATTGAGTGTCTTTAATACAGTGTGTTTGTGCTCAGGTGCTGATGTGGAGTCTCAGGCTCAGGATTGCGCAACCATCTTGTTTGAGGCTTGCATTTCAGGAAACCCTGACGTGATTTCATTACTGCTGAAGTCCGGCGCAGACGCAAACGTCCCCAAACACACGGGACACCTGCCCATCCACAGAGTAGCTCACCGCGGACACCTCAAGTCAGTGACACACATACATCTGAAGTCAAAATTATGAAAACCTTTTCCAAATATTTCCCAAATTATGTTTACAGAGCACTGAATTTTCACAGTATTTCCTATAATATTTTTTCTTCTGGAGAAAGTCTTATTTGTTTCATTTCGTCTAGAATAAAAGCAGTTTCTAACTTTTAAAAACCTTTTTGAGGACAATATTATTAGCCCCTTTAAGCTGTAATTGTTTTGGATTGTCTCAGAAAAAAACAATGACTTGCCTAATTACCCTAACTTTAACCTAATTAACCCAGTTAAGCCTTTAAATGTCACTTTAAGCTGAATACTTGTGTCTTGAAGTATATATAGTCAAATATTATGTGCTGTCATTATGGCAAAGAGGAAATAAATCAGTTATTAGAAATAAGTTAATAAAATTATGATGTTTAGATGTGCCGAAAAAGGTTATTATACCATCAGTATCTTATGCCCATGTGGGAATGTTCTCTTGTAACTTCATGCTGCTTTTCTTATTTTATTAATGCATACCTGATCTCCACAGGGCCCTCGCTCTCCTGATCCCCGTCACATCGTGGGATGCAGTGGACGACAGCGGCATCAGTCCTCTTCATTCAGCCGCTGCCGGTGGACACACACACTGTCTGGAGATGCTCCTCAATGCCGGATACGACCCAAATTTCATGCTCCACCCATGGGTCCGGCGCAGCTACGATGATAAGCGTCAGTCGGCACTGTATTTCGCCGTTTCCAACGATGACGTCTCCTCTGCAAGAGTCCTTCTAGAGGCCGGAGCCATGCCCAACCAGGACCCGGTCAAATGTCTGCAGGTTAGGGAGGGACAATGTCTAGGCCGATATGGGGTGTTTTTGTTTTTAAATATTTTGCTGAACCCTTAATCCTGGCGTTAAAATAGGATCCAGATCACAGAGATTTTAAAGCGTGACATATCGGTTGATTTGCGGCTGTTGAACTCGCTTCCCTTGGATTTAAGGAACGGTGATAGTCATCACGCTTTTAAATCCCGACTTAAAGGGCCATGAAACCCCCTCGTTTCAGCAGGGTGTTTTCACACCTCTACTTTGGAAAAAGTCAGAAAAGTGGGCGTGTCCAGCTTTGTTTAGGGGGGAGTGTCGGAGGAAGAAAAGAGGGATGGTGTGGGAGTGTCTATTTGGGCGCGCTGAGTTTCAGAGTCAAAATACACAAACACAGGGGACAAAGTGACTGTGTTTACATGGACATATGTAGTCGAATTATTTGCCAAATTATTAAATGGTGGACTTTAACTGCAGTTTGGCTCTTTCATTCAGGGAATTCATTCATGTCCCTCGCGACAAACAAGATATTTGATTCGAGGAACTGCTCTAAGTGTGTATTTTTATGCAATGTTTGATACCGCACGGCGAATGAGAAAAAAAAAACTCAGCATTTCCCGGAAACTTAGATGCACTCGGCAGGTAGCGTCAGAAAGCCGCGTGTGTTATTCCGGTCACAAAATCCGGTGAAAAGAGGTTAAAGTTTGATTGTAGTGCTAACATGTTTACACTCGGTGCAATAGTTAGTTCGATACGAACAAACTGAATAAACAAAGTGCACTGGTCGCTCACTTACCAAATCTGTAGAGACAGAACAATCACCAGAAACTAGAGCCGCGTCTTTATTAAGAGGAGACTACAAGCGAATCTGGATCTCAGCGTTTGCAGATGAGAACAGCTCTCAGGTAAACAATAATCCTCCTTAGACACGTAAGTTATTGTTGTCGAGCGTCGCGTACACTGTTAATCCACACGTGACTTCAGCTGCGCTCTCACAGAGAGAAAATGAAAACAAAACTTAACGGCAGCAAACTATAAAAGCAACACTTCACGCTTGTTTTGCCAACACAACGTGGCTTCTCTGTCGTCTAAACACTGTGACACTAATGAATATTAATGAAGTTGCACAATAGAGCGCGCTGATTGGTTTGAACCAAGCCTTACTCATGCATTAATGCATCACACTGTAAGACGTAATAAGACACACTCTGGCACAGACGTCCAGTCTGCACGCTGGAATACACGCTATTATGTCATGACCGTGACGCAGCTTCAAAAATTAGTTTCAAACCGGAAGTACGAATTTGCTTGAAATAACGCAAAAACAACCAATTTACACTTTTTAGTGAGATATAGGTGTCCTAATAGTGTTTTTAGCAGTGTGGGACACATATACGACTGTCAACAGCTCAAAAAAGTGTGTTTTGGTGTTTCGTGACCCTTTAAGACCTATCTTTTTAAGCAGCCTATATGACTATATGTTTAACTCCATATCTCCCCTCCCTCCTGCAGGTGGCGCTGCGTCTGGGTAACCACGAGCTGATTCAGCTACTGCTGCGATACGGTGCCAATGTAAATTATTTCTGCCGGGTGAACACCACACACTTCCCCTCGGCGCTGCAGTACGCGCTGAAGGATGAGCTGGTGCTGCGGATGCTGTGTAATTTTGGCTATGATGTGGAGCGATGCTTCGACTGTCCGTATGGGGAAGGGTCGCATGTGCCACGCGGATATGAGGGTTGGACTGATACCGTCATCAAAGACACTCTGGTGATTTTTGGAACAGAGCTTGATTGTTTGTTGAGATCCATGTTGGGTGTAATGTGTAGACCCACACCGAATCCACAGATTCAGAGGATTTACATCAGAATTATTAGCCCTCCTATAAAATTTCAATGATTTTTATATTTTTTCCGTCAATTTCTGAAGGAAACGGAGAGAAATACATTTCTAATAACTGATTTCTTTCATCTTTGCCTTGATGACAGCACATTATATTGGACTAGATGTTCTTCAAGACACTAGTATTCAGCTTAAAGTGACATTTAAAGGCTTTACCAGGTTAATTAGGGTAAGGTTAGGCTAATTTGGCAAGTCATTGTATAACAGTGGTTTGTTCTGGAGGCAATCCAAAGCTAATATTGCTTAAGGGGGCTAATAATATTGACCTTAACATTTTTAATAGTGCACTATGTCTTTAAATAGTGCACTATTTGAGTAACCAGCTACTTCTAGTGGTGTCCAATACTATAGTGGACGTTATGAAGTGCTTTGAATCAGGGCCGCCCCAAGCCTTCAGGGGGCCCTAAGCAGGATTTTATTTGGGCCCCCTTGGTGCAAACAATATTACAAATTTCCGTCAATCCTTGATTATTCCCACACTATAAATTTAAAACACACATTATCAATTTTATTCGCTGTAGATGTGTTGCTTACATTATAAAATGTTTTAAGACAATTCTAAATATTATTCTGCAGAAACAACTTCCTATTGATCCCACTTTTTATGACTGCTTGCCACAAATCTAAATTGTTAGACACAAAATATTAATCTGAGCTGACAGAAACAAAAACAGCTGGAAGTAGCCAATAGCATACGTATTAGTATTATTCAGTCACAAGACGCTGCCAAACAGTCAAACATGGTGACAATAAAGATATTTTTTTTAAATGGATATAAATGTTAACCCTGAAAAAAAAATTGTATCGTATTTTGCAGTTCAAATAACTTAAAACATCTATTTAAATGAAATTCAAATTAAACCAAGAAGCATTTTCAGATCTCTTTAGATAAATGTCTTGATAAATGTCTCTTTAGATAAATTTAGATAAATGTCTTGGCGCCAGAGTATGTACAGCGGTCGGAAATAACGATAAATGGGCATATATTTGTCTCACCCCTAATCCACAACACAACAAACTAAAACAAAAACGAAAGTCACTCAGTCATTTCATGCACTCTTTTGGGCCCCCTGGTGGCCACGAGGCCCTAAGCAGCCGCATAGTTCGCTTATGCCTTGAGCCGGCTCTGCTTTGAATCTATCCCACAATGCACAGCAATAATGAGTCTACAACCCCTGTACACTCAACAGTTAGAGAACCCCCTGGCTTATGTAAAGTTAGAGTTTGCCCACAGAATGAATTTCTATACGTCTGCCCGCAAAATGCCATCTAAAGTGCTATCCGAGTAGTGTAAATTGTTTCAAAATAAAATATTGTTCAACTAAAGTAGTATTTGTTTACATGACTGTTACGTTCCCTTCAACTCTGTCTAGGGGGACACGGGTACGCAACAGAATGTTAATGGAGTTTTGTGTGTGTGTGTCAGCATTGAGGTCCTATGAGACACTTCTCAAAGGACTAAACAAAAGAAATACCTGAATGAAGATTAACAAAATATTTATTAAAGGATTAAGGGAGGGTTCCAAAAAAACTTCAAGAGGGGGTTCAAGCCAAAGCAATAAACAAAAATTCTCTAACTGAGCGAAAGGGAAAAACTAAATAATCTATAAAAAGAAAAGAAAAATACATCAAAAATTCTCACTCCCTTACTAACATAAACAGGAGAAAACTATTACAAAAAGGAAAATGGCACTTCCTCTCTGCTAACCCAATCCCTGATTAACAAAGAGTGTTTAACAAATTAGAATTGAAAACATAAACTTACAATCAAAAAGAGGTTGAAACAAAACCTGTATGAGGTGGTCAACAGAATCAACAGAACTTAAACAAATTAAAGCTCCTAATCAACAAATAATGCTTAAAGGATTAAACAAAGCATATCTTTAAAGTTTCAAAAAGAGCCTCCACACACACACACAAAAACACAACTGTTCCATTGGAGACAAGCTGCTTAAATGAGCACGACTTTACTCGTCCTCCAATCACTGAATGGGTCATTAGTGGCAGCAGGTGGCGTTCATCATCACCTATTAGGGTGTAGCAGAGAAAGAGAAAATACAAAACAGAAACAAATACGTCCTGGGACGTAACAATGACAGAAATCAAAAGTCTTTGTTTCATTACTGATAAACAACTTGCTAAATAACTACACAACTAATAATAAATCAATTACAACAGGGACTGAACAGAAAGTTGAAGAGGGATTTATCAAACAGCAAAACACAAACAACATAGAGTTTCACTCACTCCTTCTAGTGGACAATATTAGTGGACTAATGTAGGGAATAGCGGATAAGGGTATTGGGGTAAAAAATGGTAAAACTCAACTGTTTAACTCTAGAGGAGTTGTAAAATGAGTCTATTTTCAAAAAAAGAATGAATGTGTCTTTAAAGCGGTGGTCTCAAACTCAATTCCTGGAGGGCCGCTGCTCTGTAGATTTAGCATCAACCACCTTCCACTCACAGCTGCCTAATAGTCTCTAGTAGTCTTGAACGCCTTGATTAGTTGGATCAGCTGTGTTTAATAATGGTTGGAACAAAACTGCAGAGCTGCGGCCCTCCAGGAATCCAGTTTGAGATCCATGCTTTAAAGAAAATCAAATAAAAAAATCGTGAGAAAATCTGAATTGGCCTCTAAAAAAAACATTCAGACTGATGCATCAGTAAAATAGTTGGATTGATTGATTTGCATTGGTTTTGAAAGCTCTTCTTCTTCTTTGTCTTCTTCTTTTGTGTTTGTAGTTTTGTGAGGTGATTTCGGTCTCCTTTTTGAAGCATCTCTCGGGGAGTGTCGTGCGCATCATGATGGATTACGTGGATCATGTGAAATTCTGCTCCAAATTGAAGGCTGTGCTCATGGAGCAAAGACAGTGGGCTGAGATCTGCCACTTTCAAGGTTTGGACAAACACACTGGGATGTATATACAAAATACCACTTTGAAATAGTGAGATGGACATGTTGAGATGGACAAGTGCCGATATACAGCCATATCGCACTGCCACGAGTGTGATATTGCGTTTATACAACAGTTTGACGGCATAGTTGTGGATATAAAAACAAAATCAAACATGGAGAGTCTCAAAAACCCTTTTGTATGAGGAACTACTTTCTTCCGCGTTGGATTCAAATCATAAGCTGACAGTTAAACAGCTGAGCAAGCATCTTTTAAACTTTAGATTTACATTTACATTTACATTTAGTCATTTAGCAGACGCTTTTATCCAAAGCGACTTACAAATGAGGACAAGGAAGCAATTTACACAACTAAGAGCAACAATGAATAAGTACTAAAGGCAAGTTTCAGGTCTGTAAAGTCTAAGAAGGGAAGTGTTAGTAGTGTTTTTTTTTTCTTTTTTTCTTTTTTTTTTTCTGTAGTGTCTGCTTTTTGCTGGCTGTATGTGGGCGGAGTAATACACAAAGGTTAAAGAGGCTGTACGGGTGCTGATATTACTTTAATATATCACGCCTATCAGCCAATTAGATTTGAGAACCAGACAGAACTGTTGTAAAAACATATATATATAATACTTGGTTTGTATAAAAAATTGTTTATATATTATACTTTTATATTATTATTATTATACATAATTTTATAGTTACTGATTATAATATTTTTTAACTAACAATTTAAAAATAACAATTAACAACTTGCATCATAAAGGTTTAGGATTTATATACTTTTTTAAATTGTGGCTTTTTGCAAGTTTATTTCGCATCTTTGAATGGAAGCAAAGCTAATGTAGCTCGCTGTTGAAAGGAATGAGCTTAACTGCTCTGTCTTCTAGCTGCACAATGTTGCCCTGAGGGCAACAAATAAAAAGACTGCTATTTTAGTACTCATTTAGTACCTGACAAAAGTCTTGTCGCGGATCCCAGCAACAATAATAACTTGACTTCTAGTTGATCATTTGGAAAAGTGGCAGAAAGTGGATTTTTCTGATGAATCATCTGTTGATCTGCATCCCAATCATCACAAATACTGCAGAAAACCTCCTTGAACCTGCATGGACCCAAGATTGACATAGAAATCAGTCAAATTTGGTGAAGGAAAAATCATGGTTTGGGGTTATATTCAGTTTGAGGGCGTGCGAGAGATCTGTAACATCAACAGCCTGAGGTATCAAGCATCTGTGCTGCCCATCACATTACAAACTACAGGAGAGGGACAATTCTCCAGCAGGATAGCGCTCCTCATACTTCAGCCTCCACATCAAAGCTGAAAGCAAAGAAGGTCAAGGTGCTCCAGGATTGGCCAGCCCAGTCATCAGACATGAACATTATTGAGCATGTCTGGGGTAAGATGGAGGAGGCGTTGAAGATGAACCCAAAGACTCTTGATGAACTCTGGGAGTCCTGCTGAAGGCTTTCTTCTTCATTCCAGATGACTTTATTAATCAGTGATGTGAGTCATGTCAGAGATGTATGGATGCAGTCCTCCAAGCTCATGATGGATTCAGACACAATATTCATTCTGTCTCCACTGCAGCAGGACTTTATATTCTATACTGGACATTATTTCTGTTCAGTGATGACACTTTAGTCTAAGCAGAGTCAGACCTTACTGTCCTAATGAAATCATTAAAAATCAAGGCATGATCATGTTTTATTTGGGTAAAATAAGCGTCATCTAGCGGCCTTTGCCTTTCTTATAAGACACTTCTAATACCAAATGATCAACTAGAAGTCAAGTTATTATTTCTTGTTCCTAAAACTTGAACAGACGATAAGTGTTTTGTCAGGTAGTGTATGTAAATAATAACAAAACGTGTCTTTTCTCAATCAAACATGCTTCTTCACATATCCATGCACATCACACATGTTTTTAATATAAAGATATTTCAATTTAAATACGTTAAAAAGTGAAATCCATCTTAAATTCTGCTCAACCAGGCTATGGTCTCAAGAATGGCTCTTTTGCCCCAAGAATAAAGGTCAAACCCACACCCACCCTAAATTTCATCAATCACCAACTTATTATTAGACTATTTTGGTGATATTTTACATTAAGATATGTAAAGGGTTGTTTTGTCGGCCAAAAAATTGGAGTCAACGCCATGCCATAAAAGATAAGGCTAGTAGTGTTAGTTGATGGTTTGTTAATACCATTAATTGTGACCTAAACTACAGTGTTACCCATTTGTCTCCACAGAGAATGTGCGATGTCTGCAGCATCTCTGTCGGCTGAAGATCAGGGCTTGTTTGGGTCGACTGCGTTTAAGAGCTCCCATTTTCATGAGTTTTCTTCCACTGCCGGAGAGACTGAAACATTACATCCAGTACAGGGAATATGATCTGTACGGTCAGAAATGCCAAACGCAGAGCAAATGAGCCAGAGCAACACACATAATCACTGCTGTCCACTATATATACATGTTTATTATTAACATATATTGACAGTGTCTTAAGGAGGACCTTATGGCTCTTTGTTTAAGGTGTAAAATAAGTCTCTGATGACTCTCAGAAATAAAGGTACGTGAGCTGTCACTGGGGTGGTACCTTTTCAATAGGTACAAATGTAAACTTAAATGGTCCATATTGGTACCTCAAAAGTATATATTAGTACTTATAAATTTAAGAGGAACACTTTTGTAGTTTTTAGGTACTAATATGTACCCTTGAGGTGTTAAAATAGACCTTTTATTTACAAATTTGTACCTTTTGAAAAGGTACCACCAGTAAGCTCGTGTACCTTTATTTCTGAGAGTGTAGTGTGTAATTTCAGCTCAAAATACTACACTAATAATGTTTTATACCTCTTTGAAATTGACCCTTTTAGGGTTCGATCCTAATTGTGGCGTTTTAGTGACTGCCGCTTTAAATTCAAATGAGATTGAGCTCTTTTTCAAAAGAGGGCGGAGCTACAAATGCCTATATGTCAGCATGGTAGCAGATTCAAAAACAAGACTAATGTTCTATGCCAATGAGGGATGGATGTCCACTAGTGGGCGGGGCTTTCCCCCTCTGATGACACGTACAAATAGAGAATGTCAATCAAAGTGTTTCTGCAGTGTGTTTTTATCAAGTCTGATTATAAACAACAGAATTAATAAATTTTTACCATTAGAAACGGGCTATGGTCACACACCGCTGCCACACAACTGGGTTTAAACCCTTTATTAAAGGGATTTTTGCATAATAGGTGCCCGTTAATGCTTATGAATATGTATAGAACATAACTAATGAGATAAATACTTGCTATTATATTACTTTTAGGAGATTTTATGTTTGTTATTTTTTTAACAAGCAAAAATTCATTATAAATGAAAACTTGTGAAATTGTTATTTTGTTATAATTTAAACCAATATCATATTTATATCATCATCACTTATTAATTTCTGCATATTTCTACATCTCTAATATCTGATGTGATTTTTTTTTTTTCAAATATTTTCCCTCACCAATGTTTTATTAATGAAGTTATTTATCATTTTGAACATTCATTGATTCATTCATTTTCCTTCGGCTTAGTCCCTTTATTTATCAGGGGTCACTACAGCGTAGTGAACCGCCAACTATTTCAGTATGTTTTACACAGCTGATGCCCTTCCTGCTGCAACCCAGTACTGAGGAAACACCCATATAAACTCATTACCACACACATACACTACGGCCAATTTAGTTAATCAATTCCCCTATAAAAATATTCAAATGTATTTTAAAAATTCATTCAGTCTTATTTTTTTATTGATTTATTTAGATTATATATATATATATATATATATATATATATATATATATATATATATATATATATATATATATATATATATATATATATATATATGCACACACACACACAAACACACACACATTAGGTTTTAGATATAGATATAAATATTGAACTTATTACATACATACATATACAAATACACACACATATATATTCGAGATATGTATATATATATATATATATATATATGTATATATATGTATGTATGTATATATATATATATATATATATGTATATATATGTATGTATGTATATATATATATATATATATATATATATATATATATATATATATATATATATATATATATATATATATATATATATATATATATATATATAAACATACCTCGCTCAGTCTACACAATATAAGTTAAATATTATAAGAGAAAAGCCAAATAAGCTTGGGCTTCTAAAAGTGTTTATAATACATCTATTTTATAAGAAGTATATGTGATTAAAAGCATAATAATCACTGGAATAAATTCTGATAATATCATCACGCTTTTATTTTCTTATAAAATAAACAATCGCGGACGTCATCACGTGATCAAAAGCGCTCCGCTAATCAGCAAGCGGGAGGAGGCGGGACTTCCGCGTTTGTGGGCGGATCCGGGTGGGTGTTGATTTGTCAGGAATAAAGCGAACATCAACATTAAAAACAGTCGTCAATTTATAACATATTAATCATTTAAACGATCGCATAGTTCGCGTTTGACCTGCAGCCATGCCTGGAATCGATAAACTACCGATAGAGGAAACTCTGGAGGACAGTCCGCAGGTAAACATCCACATTTAGCCTGCAAGCTAACAGGAATAAATATATAAACAAAGATTTGTAATAATCTGCATTCGCTTTTCTTTGCGTGAATTAAAGCAGTTTCTGATTCTGTCTGTCCGTCTCGAAGGTTTAATTCGACTGATTTATGTCTGATTTGGAGATCTTTAGCTTTTGATGGGTGGTGCTGGATTAAATATGGCATAATCTCTATTATTATTAAACACAGATGAATCAGAAATCATATCTCTTATACATAAGAGAAGTGAGAGTTTCAGCTATATCATATAATAAGACATGGAGTATACATTAAGATATGTTATATAATGAATATCAGATGAAAAACTCAATCATCTCTATACAGTTTATTATTAGCCCTCCTGTGGAATGATTATATTATATTGTAAGTGCTGTTTATTAATCATTATTTTCATTTTTTATTATCTTTATGTATTTATGTTATGATTCTTTTAAGGCAAGGCAGGTTTATATAGTATACTTCATACACAGTGGCATTTCAAAGTGCTTTAAATAAACAGGAATAAAAGGACAAGTATAAATAAATTGATTAAAACAGATAAAAATGTGTTAAAACAGGTTATAACATAATGAAAAAGTAAAAAAATAAAAATCTTTGTTTATGTGAATCATATATATATATATATATATATATATATATATATATATATATATATATATATATTTATATATATATATATATATATATATATTTATATATATATATATATATATATATATATATATATATATATATATATATATATATATATATAATTTGCAATACCAATGTGTAGGGCTGTGCAATTTGGGGAAAATGTCTAATTGTGTTTTATTTATTTATTTTATTTTATTTTATTTTATTTTTTTACAGATATTGTGATTTAGATTTGATTTGCGATTTAATTTTGTAGTCAAGCTTCAGCTCAATAATCTGCATCGTAGCTTCTTACTGCTAAAATGCAGTGAGTGTTATTTAAAAAAAAAAGACGTGAAAAGATAATAACTTACTCCAACATTTATTCAAATTTGTTTTTAAAAATTCAGAAATTAAACTAATTTTTCTCTAGAGCAAACAGTAAACATAAATAAAATGAGTTTACCGTACTGTAAACAAGTTGAACTCAATTTAGGAAGATAATGTAGCTTATTATACAAACCAAAAAATAATAATAATCAAAATACAGGTCACTCCTCAAACTAACATGGCTGGTGAGAGGCAGATTGAAAAGTTCTGATTGGGCAGAGCAAAAGTGTACTCACTTAATTGGCGAGTAAGACTATTACACACACAGATGGAGATCTTACATTTGCTCTGGGTGGGGGAAAATTAAATAATACATATATATTCCATATCACAGCCTCTTGCGATTAGTCCCGATTGTGATTCGATTTGGATAAATTGCACAGCCCTACTATTATGTAAATGAATTATAAATGAACTTGCCTTGCCTGATATTTCCTCTCTCTCTCTCTCTCTCTCTCTCTACATTTACATTTACATTTACATTTAGTCATTTAGCAGACGCTTTTATCCAAAGCGACTTACAAATGAGGACAAGGAAGCAATTTACACCACTAAGAGCAACAATGAATAAGTACTAAAGGCAAGTTTCAGGTCTGTAAAGTCTAAGAAGGGAAGTGTTAGTAATTTTTTTTTTTTTTTTTTTTTTTTTTTGTACAGTTAGTGTGATATTCAAATAGGCAATTGCAGATTAGGAAGTGAAGTGGAGACTAAATAGTTGAGTTTTTAGTCGTTTCTTGAAAATAGCGAGTGACTCTGCTGTTCTGATGCAGTTAGGGAGTTCATTCCACCAACTGGGCAGATTGAGCGTGAGCGTTCGCGAAAGTGATTTTTTTCCTCTTTGGGATGGAACCACGAGGCGACGTTCATTCACAGAACGCAAGTTTCTGGAGGGCACGTAGATCTGCAGAAGTGAGTGCAGATAAGAAGGTGCTAGGCCAGAAGTCACTTTGTAGGCAAACATCAGAGTTTTGAATTTGATGCGAGCAGCAACTGGCAGCCAGTGCAAACGGACTAGCAGCGGAGTGACATGTGCTCGTTTAGGTTCATTGAAGACAACTCGTGCTGCTGCATTCTGGAGCAGTTGAAGAGGCTTGATAGAGTTAGCTGGAAGCCCAGCTAGTAGAGAGTTGCAGTAATCCAGTTTGGAGAGAACAAGAGCTTGAACAAGGAGTTGAGCTGCATGTTCAGATAAGAAGGGTCGGATCTTTCTGATGTTATAGAGTGCAAATCTGCACGATCGAGCAGTTCTAGAAATGTGGTCAGAGAAGTTTAGTTGGTCATCAATCGTTACTCCAAGGCTTTTCACCATTTTGGATGCAGTAATGGTTGCCCCATCCATCTGGATTGAAAAGTTATGGTGTAGAGTCGGGTTGGCAGAAACTACAAGCATTTCCGTTTTTGCGAGGTTCAGCTGAAGATGATGATCTTTCATCCAGTGTGAAATATCCAACAGGCAGGCTGAGATACGAGCTGGAACCGAGGGATCATCAGGATGAAAAGAGAGGTATAGCTGGGTATCATCAGCATAGCAGTGGTAGGAGAATCCATGTCTCTGGATGACTGGTCCTAGAGATGATGTGTAGATGGAGAAGAGAAGTGGCCCAAGAACAGAGCCTTGAGGTACCCCAGTGTTTAGATGCTGTAGGTTGGACACCTCTCCCCTCCAAGACACCCTGAATGACCTGTCAGAGAGGTAAGATCTGAACCATTGTATAACAGTGCCCGCAACGCCCAGTGACTCAAGCGTAGATAGCAGGATCTGGTGGTTGACAGTGTCAAAAGCAGCTGACAAGTCCAGCAAAATGAGGACTGATGATTTAGAGTCTGCTTTAGCCAGTCTGAGATCCTCCACGACCGAGAGGAGGGCAGTCTCAGTTGAGTGGCCTTTCTTAAAGCCGGATTGCTTGTTGTCCATGAGATTGTTTTGAGTAAGAAAGTCCAGGACTTGATTGAACACTACTTTCTCCAGAATCTTGGCCATGAATGGAAGCAGGGATACTGGTCTGTAGTTTTCAAGTAGCGTATGGTCCAGGTTGGGTTTCTTTAGCAGTGGGGTTACCCTAGCCTGCTTAAATGTAGTGGGGAATAAACCAGAGTCAAGAGATGTGTTAATTATGTGAGTCAGTGTTGGTATGACTGCAGGAGAGATGGCTTGCAAGAGATGAGAGGGAATGGGATCGAGTGGACAGGTGGTAGCATGGCTAGATAGCACAAGTTTGGACACCTCAGACTCAGAGAGCTGAGAAAAAGAGGTGAGTGTGTGTGGTGTTGGTGTTGTATCTTGCGTGTTTGTTGTAGGTGCAGCAAATTGAGCACTGATTTTTGCAGTTTTGGTGCAGAAGAATGTAGCAAAGTCATCAGTAGTAAGTGTGGAGGATGTGGGTGGAGGAGGAGGATAGAGGAGGGAGGAAAATGTTTTAAAAAGTAGGCGAGGATTAGTGGCATTGTTGATTTTCAGACGGTAATACGTCTGCTTTGCAGAAGTAACCTCAGCTGAGAAAGAGGACAGAAGAGTTTGGTATGTTAAGAGATGTGCAGGATTTTTAGTTTTCCGCCAAATTCTCTCCGCAGCCCGAAGTTTTGAGCGATGTTCACGGAGAGCATCCGAGAGCCAGGGTGCAGGAGGACTGGCACGGGCTGGCCTGGATGCAAGAGGACATAATCGGTCTAGACATGATGCTAGTGTGGAGCAGAGTGTATTAGTGGCACTGTTCGAATCAAGTGCAGTGAGTTTGCGAGATGGAGGAAGAGAGTCTGAAACAATGGTGGATAGTCTATTGGGTGAGAGAGATCGTAGGTTTCTGCGAAAGGTAACCAGTGTAGGAGTGTGTGGCGGCTCAGGAGTAATGTGGATGTTGAGAGACAGAAGGAAATGATCAGATATTTGTAGTGGAGTTACTATTGTTTGATCAGTGAAGCAGTGTCGTGTGTAAATAAGGTCTAGCTGATTACCTGATTTGTGGGTAGCAGAAGTAGGTGCTCTTTTTAGGTCAAAAGAGGCAAGCAAAGTCTGAAAGTCTGCAGCTTGCGGTTTGTCAACGTAAATGTTGAAGTCACCTAGCACCAATAAGGGAGTGGCAAAATTAGAAAAAGATGAGAGAAGAACATCCAGTTCATCTAGGAAGTGATCTAATTTACCTGGTGGGCGGTAGATGACAACCACATTTATGTAGAAGGGGTGGATAATGGTGACTGCATGGAATTCAAAGGAGCTGATTGTTGGCAGGGACGGTATCAGAGTAAATTTCCATTCTTTGGAAATTAGTAGTCCAGTCCCACCCCCTCTCCCTGTCTGACGAGGAGTGTGGGAAAAAGAGAAATTAGCAGAAAGAGTAGCATGTGTAGCAGTGTCCTCCGGCCTCAACCAGGTCTCAGTTAGAGCCATGAGATTATAGTCAGAATATGTAGCTATGGAGGTAATAAAATCAGCCTTGTTAACAGCTGATTGACAATTCCAGAGGCCCACGGAGAGAGAGAGTTGTGAAATAGTAGATACATGTATTGAACGAAGGTTGTGAGGATTACGCCTGCAGCGCACCTCCCGTGTTTTGCGAGTGTTAGTAACAACAGGAATTAGAAAACACATAATAAAAGTGCACTGACAACAAAAAATAAGTGTAAAGTAAAACAATACAGTAAAGTACTCAAGTGCTTTGTCGGTGTCTTTGCTCGGTGGAGTCGCGCAGGTAGAGTCGATGGTCTTTACCCTCGTCGGTCTTCACACGAGGCGGTCTTCACACGAGGCTGCCGCGACCGCTGCCGCGGTGAACTAGTTGTTTATATAACCCCAAAGCACTAGCTGATTGAATTCAGCTGGACACGCCTCGAGAGTCAAAACAAGGGCCGAAACTGAGGCGGACGACGCGAAACCGCGTTTGCGTTCGCTACACAAGCTCTTATAGTAACCAAGGAAACAGTGGCTAAACAACTTCTAGTATTATACACAACTCTTTCTCTTTCTTCAATTCAATTCAATAATTGCTTTATTAGCATGACAAATGTTAAAAATGTATTGCCAAAGCAGTTATAAAGTTTACATAAAAAGTAACATACCTATATAATAAAAAATAGTACACACAGTAAATAGTAGTAAAAAAAAAAGAAGTGATATTTATATATAATAATTCAATACAATTTTAACAATACATCATAGTATTCAGTATATCACATTAATATTCAATATATTATGTTATTATTCAACATATTATTCATACATGTAGTGATGACATTAAACTAGTAAACTAGATACTGGATACTAGTTTTCAGCTTAAAGTGACATTTAAAGGCTTAATCGAAAAGAAAAAAAATTCTTAATAATATTGACTTTAAAAATTGGTTAAAAAAACAGCTTTATTCTAGCCAAACTAAAAGGAAGAAGACTTTCTCCACAAGAAAAAATATTATAGGAAATACTGTAAAAATTTCCTTGCTCTGTTAAACATAATTTGGAAAATATTCACATTAAAATGCACAAAATATTAATAAAATGCACAGACATTAACTGTATGTTAATGATGTTTGAATGACGTTATTGACTGTGTAATAATCATGAGTGTGTTTGTAGACTCGTTCTCTGCTGGGTGTGTTTGAAGAAGATGCAGCAGCGATTTCCAGTTATTTCAGTCAGCTTTTCAAAGCCATGCAGAGGATCTACGACGCCCAGGTGAGAATTCAGCCTTAATTCCAGATTAAATCAATGATTATTACATAAACTCCCTGAATTTATATAATCTGAGAGAGCATTATAAAAGAGTCTGATAAATTTAAACTGTAAATTTTGTCTTAATTCACATTAAAATTAAAATATTGAAATTACAGCTCGTGTTTTAGATAAAGAAATTAAAACTACTTTTTAAGATCAGGATTTTAAAGAAATATTATTATTATTTGTATTATAACTTATAATTTTAAAATATAGCAATTAATACAATTATGTATTATTATCCCTCTTTAATGGCTTATACAGTATATTATTTAGTATTTGTATTTTATATTAAAATAAAACAAAAAATGTTCAGTCATATTTTCAATAAAAAATTAAGTCAAGTTTTTTAAATGTTGGATTATTATTATTGTTCTCATTATTATTTAGGGTATAACTGAATAATATAAATTATATTTATATATAAAAAATATAATAATACAAGTACTATTAATGTTTAATTTACTATTGTTATTATACGTGTGTGTGTGTGTGTGTGTGTGTGTGTGTATATAATATTTGATATTATTTATGCAATTAATAAATTATTGTTATTATTATGAAACAAACTAAATTGTAAATCATAGTGTAGATTAAAAAAGTTAATGTTTTTAAGTAGTTAATTTATCATTATTCTTATTATCATCATTTAAGCTCTAACAGTTACTGCAGTTATTTATTATTATATTTTATTTATTTCATTAATAAATTAGTAATTATTATCAATATTATTAAACAAAAAAAGAAGTCATATTTTAGATTAAGACAATTAAACCATGTTTTTTTAAATATTGTATTATTATTATTATTATGTAAGGTATTATATATGTTTATATTATTTTACATTATTTATGAAACAATATATTTAATATTATTATTGTTACTATGAAAAAAACAAAATTGTAAAGCTTATTTTAGATTAAGAAAATTAAAATGTTTTTAAAAGTAATTTTTATTATTATTCATATTATTATTATTCATATTATTAATATTATTATTATCATCATTATTTAAGGTATAACAGTTACTGCAGTTATATCTTATATATTATTTATGCCATTAATAAATTGATATAATCATTGTTATGAAACAAAAAAATCAGGTATTAATTAATTAACAAATTAATTAATTAATGCAATGAAAATGTAATTGTAATGAAACAGTTGTAAAAAGGTTTTCCTGAGCCTGATGTGTTTCTCTTTGCAGAATGAACTGAGCGCTGCCACACATCTGACATCGAAACTACTGAAAGACTACGAGAAGCAGGTGATTTTCAGCTCATTTTCAGTCATGTTTTGTGTTTCTGTCTCTGAATGTCTGAAAACTGTCTGTGGTTGTGTCTGCTGTTCAGCGTTTTCCTTTAGGTGGCGACGACGAGGTGATGAGCTCCACTTTGCAGCAGTTTGCTAAAGTTATCGACGAGGTGAGAAACTCCTCCATCGCTCATGAACGACCGTATTAATATTAATAACAGTTCTGGTTATAACTGTGTTTTTATTTCAGCTCAGCTCCTGTCACGCGGTTCTCTCCACGCAACTCGCAGATGCCATGATGTTCCCCATCACACAGTTTCAGGAGAGAGACCTGAGAGGTGCATTATAGAGGATTCTCACTACCTTACTGTAATTTATTTGGTTAATAAATAATGCATAATTGATTGTTATACAAAGAAGGAAATTACCTGCATTTTTATGTTAATTTGTTTACAACAAATTTTTAAGTTATTTGTTTTTTTTGCACATTACTGTTTTATATATTTTTAGATATTTTTATTTATTTAATCATCATTAATATTAATACATTTAATTAATACGTAAAAATTAATACATTATTACAAACATTAATGCAAAAAAATTGTTTTATTGTACAAAATGCTTGAAAAATACATTTATGTGCTTATACATATTTTATTATTCCTTTTGTTTTCTTGTTTGAGTTATTTATTAAGTCCTGTCAAAAAATGAATGCTGAAAGAAATACATGAAAAATATATATGCATGTGTGTATACTGTGCATTTATTTTTGTGTTTATATATAAAAATACACATATGTATATATTTGATAAAATGCTTATTTGAATTGATATAAATATACGCACACACACACAAATATAAATCTATAAATATATATATATATATATATAATATATTTGTGTGTGTATGTATATATGCCACATATATGTGTGTGTGTGTGTGTGTGTTAATGTTTTGGTTTTTTATTTTTATCTATATATATATATATATATATATATATATATATATAGAATATATATATGTGTGTGTGTGTATACAAACACACACACACACACACACACACACACACACATATATATATATATATATATATATATATATATATATATATATATATATATATATATACATATATATATATATATATATATATATATATATATATATATATATATATATATATATATATATATATATATATATATATATTCTATATATATATATAGGAAAAAATAAAAAACCAAAACATTAACACATACACACACATATATATGTGGCGTATATACACACACACACACACATATATATATATATATAGACACACACAATATTTATACACATTATGTAAATATAATTTTTTTAATTTTTGGGATACAATTAATCATTTGACAACACATTTTTACGTATATTTTATATTCTGACTACTTTCAAGACAACATTAGTCAGTTATTGTAAATGTTTTTATTGAAATTATATTGTTTGCATGATGAAATTTACCTGTTTTAGCCATTGATGCTGACATAATGATATATGATAAACAAATTCGTAAATATTTTAGTATGTTAAATTAAAATAAAATGAGACAGGTTACCTTAATTTCAAGTCAAAAATTCAATAGATTTTTTATCATTGTAAATCTTTTTGTACATTTTCTCTTTCATAAAACACACATTTTCTACTAATTTCATTACAATTCATCTGGCTTTACAGAAATTCTCATCCTGAAGGAAGTGTTTCAGCTTGCAAGTGATGGTAAGCATCATTTATGCCAAAAACAAACATATAATGCAACCACTACTCATTTGTGGCTGGATTAAGTTAAAAACTGTTTTCTTGTTCAGATCACGATGCTGCCGTACACAGATACAGTCGTCTGTCGAAGCGGAAGGAGAATGAGAAGGTGTGTGTGTGTTTGGTTATGATATTTTACAATGTATGATTGACACCTGCTTCATTTCCATGCCGCTCTACAGACCAGATACTGAGTTTATTGCTGAAAGTCTGTGTGTGTGTGTGTGTGTGTTTTATTATTTTATTTGTTTTATTATTGTTCCTCATTTAATTAAACACACAGAGCTTATGTTACTCTGAGATGCTCAGGTCATACCTGTGTCCTTGTGGGTGACTAAACATAAGGAAAATTTTACACAAATATACACTCCAATACAGCAGATAATAATGAAATTCAATGTGTTTGCAGCTCTGATTAAAATGAAGAGACATCTGAGTCTGCAAGTAATTCATTTTTATAAGATATAGATGAATAGATGGATAGATGGATGGATGGATGGATGGATGGATGGAGAGACGGACGAACAGACAGACAGACAGACAGACAGACAGACAGACAGATAGACAGATAGACAGATAGATAGATAGATAGATAGATAGATAGATAGATAGATAGATAGATAGATAGATAGATAGATAGATAGATAGATGGATGGATGGATGGATGGATGGATGGATGGATAGACGGACGAACAGACAGACAGACAGACAGATAGATAGATAGATAGATAGACAGATAGATAGATAGATAGATAGATAGATAGATAGATAGATAGATAGATAGATGGATGGATGGATGGATGGATGGATGGATGGATGGATAGATAGATAGATAGATGAACAAAATCACACTTGTAGCAGTGCGATATGGCTGTATATATCGGCACGGGTGGGAGGTGTGCGTTGACTTAGTGTCCCACCAGTGGCAATATACAGCCATGTTGCACTGTTAGGAGTGTGATATTGCGTTTATACAACATTTTGACGACACAATTGTGTATATAAAAAAGAAAATCAAACACGGAGAGTCTAAAAAAACTTATAAAAAACGTATATTATCATTGTTGTTAGATTGTTATTATAACTGTTTTCTTATTTATTTACAGTTTAAGTATATTTTATATGCTGACTATTAAGACAAAATTGGTATATTATTGTAAATTATTTTATTGGAATTATATGTTTTGCATAAGGAAATTGATCTGTCTTGTAATAAAATTTAAGTTCTTAATCGAAATTAAAAATCATGTTTAAATTTCTTACGTAACATTTAAAGTTAATTATTTTTTCATATTGATGTATGAAGTTGTTATTATCACCTAATATGTTTCTTTTCTATAATGAGCGCGCCAGAAACCATAATAATTCTTGATGTGACAAAAAATTAAACAAACATATGAGCCGTTATTAAACGCAGACACTGTCATCTGCAGGTGAAGAATGAAGTGATGGAGGATGTCTACACGTCCAGAAAGAAGCAGCACGAGACCACAATGCACTACTTTGCGTCTCTCAATATGCTGCAATATAAGAAGAAGATCGCTCTGCTGGAGCCGCTACTGGGATATATGCAGGCGCAGGTGAACACACATACAGTTCTGCTGATATCTCAGTCATAATAATACCGTCTGATAACATGCAAACGCTTTACTGGCTGTTCATTGTTTGCTCTTCAACAGATCAGTTTCTTCAAGCTGGGATCTGAGAATCTGACGCAGCAGTGGGAGGATTTCCTTACTAATATTGGCACCAGCGTGCAGAAGTGAGTGCTTTTATTATTGCAGAAATCTAAAGCTATTTAAGTTATTAATTTGTAATAAATATAAAAAGGTATTATGTATTTTAAAACTGTATTTATTATATATATATATATATATATATATATATATATATATATATATGAATAAATTAAAATAGAAAAATAAATGATAATATATTAAACAATTATTTAAATAATAAAATAATTAATTTACTTAAGTGTAACTTTTGGTTTTAATTTTTGCATTTATATATAATTTATTAGTATATATACACACACACACACACACACACACACACAAACACAGTGCTCAGTATAGATAAGTACACTCCTCTAACTTTTCTTTAAATTCATATTTTTTTTAATAGGAAGCTGTACAATATTATATTTGTGCATATACATTAGATTAGTCAGTACTGAAGCCAATTCTGGAGCTAATCTAGCTAAATACAAAATATATATCAATGATCAAAACAAAATATGGCATTGTATTATATACAGTTAAAGTCAGAATCATTAGACCGCTTGTATATTTTTTTCCTTAATTTATTTTTAACGGAAAAAAGATTTTTTCAGCACATTTCTAAACATAATAGTTTTAATAACTTCTTTTTAATAACTGATTTATTTTATCTTTGTCATTCATTCATTCATTCATTCATTCATTCATTCATTCATTCATTTATTTTCTTTTCGGGGTAATCGCTTTATTAATCCGGGGTAGCCACAGCAGAACGAACCGCCAACTTATCCAGCAAGTTTTTAAGCAGCGGATGCCCTTCCAGCCGCAAATCTTTGGCATATGTCAGCAAATAATATTTGACTTGATATTTTTTAAGACACATCTATATAGCTCAAAGTGACATTTAAAGGCTTAACTAGGTTAATTAGGTTAACTAGGCAGGTTAGGGTAATTAGGCAAGTTATTGTTTAACGATGGTTTGTTCTGTAGACTATCAGAAAAAATATTTAGCTTAAAGGGGCTAATAATATTAACCTAAAAATGGTGTTTAAAAAAAATTTAAAATTGCTATTATTTTAGCCGAAATAAAAACAAATAAAATTTTCTCCAGAAGAAAAAATATTATCAGACATACTGTGAAAATTTCCTTGCTCTGTTAAACATCATTTGGGAAATATTTAAAAAAGAAAAAAAAATTCAGACTAGTAAAATTTACTAACACCAAGTAAAATACTATATATTATATATCGTATTGTTTTTAGTTCTTGCTGTGAGGCTAACGTGCTACCCACTTTGCCACGACGCCTACTTCTATTTAATACAAATTGTAAAGTAATACGCACAGTACATTCTCATTATAGTTTCAGTAATATTCAAGTTGTTTTTTGAATATTCTTTTGCATAATATTTGCATGAAAGTACATTTCCATTAATTAACAAGAAACTGCACAAAAACAGTTGTAATTTGCTTGTGGTTTAAACTGGGAATTTTAAGTCTGTTCATTTAGATTTTTCTGCTTTTGTGCATCTGACATGTTTTTCTCTGTGTTTGTAGCGTTCGCAGGGAAATGGACAGCGATGCGGAAGCGATGGAGCAGACGATTCAGGACTTGAAAGAAGCCAGTGACCCACTCTACATGCCCGACCCAGACCCCAACAGGATCCCTGTCAACCGCAATCTGACACGCAAAGCCGGATACCTCAACACTCGCAAGTACAGGACAAAAAACATTACATTCACAGACTCTCAGTTTGATTCATGATTGGATTTTCAGTTTGGGTTCAGTGATTAATATTACAGATAGAACAATTTAAAATATAGCAGGGTATATAGTTGAAGTCAGAAGTATTAGACCTTCTGAATTTTGACAATAGAAAACCAATTTAGTCTGAGGAGTATAATAATATTGACAAATTTTAAAAGATGCTTTTATTCTAGCCGAAATAAAATAAATAAGACTTTCTCCAGAAGAAAAAATATTATAGGAAATACTGTGAAAATTCCTGAATCTGTTAAACATCATTTAGGAAATATTAGAAAAAGAAATAAGAATTTACTGGATGGCGAATAATTCTGACTTTAACTATATATAGAGTATACAGTGCAGTGTGTTTGTGCTGATCTGCTCATCTCTGGCAGTAAAACGGGCCTGGTGTCGTCCAGCTGGGAGCGTCAGTACTTCTTCACGCAGGGAGGAAACCTGATGAGCCAGAGCAGAGGAGCCGTGGCCGGAGGACTCGTCATGGACATCGACAACTGCTCCGTCATGGCCGTGGACTGTGAGGACCGGCGCTTCTGCTTTCAGATCACTGCCTTCGATGGAAAGAAGTAAGACTGCAGTGCACACGTCTGCATTATTAGGACGTGTCTGATATTGGGGGAACAAAAAGATCTATTTTAATCTGTGTCTGAAAGCGTTACCATGCTCCCTTGTACACTGTGTCCTAACTGCCACAACACACAATAAAAGCTGTCTTTTCAATGTTAAAAGGAGTCTTTAGTAACACTTTAGAATAACTACACACTATGAATCATTTATTAAGTATTAGCAAATAGTGAATTTATTATTTGTTAAGTATTACCATTAATAAATGTTAATAAGAAATTTATATCTACTAATAATAAACTACTACTAATAATTGCGTTTTCATACTTTGTTAATGAGTATTTTTTAATTCAGGGTTTCCGCGGGGTCTTAAAAAGTCTAAAATTTAAAAAACGAAATTTTGGGCCTAAAAAAGTCTTAAATTCACTGTTTTAGGTCTTAAATATTTTTGCACAGGTCTCATTTCTCCGATGTCAATGTAACACTACATCTAATGCTCATTGAAGTTCTTTTTTGTTGTTGTTGCTTGGTTTTTGTGGTGTTGTAGTTCTTTATTTCACTAGTCCAAATGTAATTTGCGGTATTTCAACTACAAATGAGACCAACATGCAATTGCCAATCTGCTTTCTGTTATGGAACTCAGTGCGCGCGGCGAATGTGACGTCATCGATGTGTGCTAAATTGTCAGTGACCTTTTTGCTGTGAGGCGACAGCACTAACTATTGCGCCACCCCGTGGCCCAACTTTGTAATCATTATAATAAATACAAAATAATTTGTTTAAAATTATTGAATAATATTGATATGACGTAGTTCCAGACACTTCCAACTTCTCTGTTTATCTGTCTGACTTTACGGTGGGTTTCTTTTGACTGGCCCCTGTCGTTTTAAAAAATATCACAACGGTAACAGCGTCAAAATTAATGACTTTATTAATTTCTATTCATTTGAAGAGACACAAATGATCCTGTATCAAATGAAAAATATTGAGTAAATAAAGCATTTATTAGCATGCATAGTAACCATTACTAAATGTCAGAATAATAAAATATATAAATAAACTCATTCTGAATGATCTTAAAATCCAACAACTGCCCCTGAATACAAATGGCTTGTAAATAATGCAATGCTGAATTTAGTAATAAACAATTAATAAATATTAAAATATGAAAATACAATCATTAAGCACATTATAAATCAAGAAATAAAGTCAAGAATACAGTATATGTAGCTATATTTATAAACTGCTTACTAACGTTTATTAATGTTGAGTTAATGCATAACATTAATTTTTTGGCAATGCTTAATAGAGCATTCATAGTGTGTAGTAATTATAAAGTGTTACAGCGTTTTGTCATAAACATCTGTCATGTGCAACATGTGTATGCTGGAAATACAAATTACTACAGCATAAACTACTAAGACAATGATCAGCTCAGGGATTCCTCATGTGCTTTATTCAGTGTTAAATGCTCGATGAAAACATTTTAAGTGACATTTATTGCCATACTACTAAAAGCTGCAGCAGATAGATCCCCTATGCTAATGAGGGAGAGATGGTCACTAGTGGGCGGGGCTTTCCCCCTCTGATGACATGTACAAAGGGAGAATGTCAATCAAAGTGTTTCTGCAGACTGTTTACATCAAGTCTGATTATAAACAACAGAATTAATTTTTTTTTATCATTGGAAACTGGATATATTTACACACTGCTGACACACAGCGGTGTTTAAACCCCTTATTAAAGTGATTTTTTGCATAAAAGGTCCCTTTTAAGCACTGTTATTTCTGCACTGCATATTTTATATGTAAGCCAGGATATATTTTGCTCAATTGAATTGCTCTTTTTCAGCCTTTAGTGATTATTGGGAATCTAAAACTCCCATCAGATCCAAGCTGGATTATTTATCATGTGGTTGAACGGCAGCATGTGCCAAATATTGACTCATTCTGACTCACTGATTCCTCTGATTGTCTGTTTCTCTGTAGAGCTGCAGTATTACAGGCGGACAGCAGGAAAGACTGTGAGGAGGTGAGAGAACCGACTTTCCCTTTATCTCATTCACAACACTGAAGCTAAGCAGGACTGAGCTTGGTCAGAACCTGGATGGGAGACCACATGGGAACACCGGGTTGCTGTTGGAAGTGGTGTAAGTGAGGCCAGCAGGGGGCGCTTAACCTGCGGTCTGTGTAAGTCCTAATGCCCCAGTAAAAGTGAAGGGGACACTTTACTGTCAATGAGCGCCGTCTTTCTGTAGATGTTAAACTGAGGTCCCGTTTCTATTGTCATTAAAAGTCTCATGGTTCTTCTTGTAAAGAGTAGGGGTGTAACCCCGGTGTTCTGGCCAAGTTTTCTCCATCAGCCCTTACCCATCGTGGCCTCCCAATCATCCCCTTCCACTGAATTGGCTTTTATCACTGTCCAACATCACAATAGCTGGTTTGTGGTGAGCGCACTGGCGCCGTTGTCCTGTGGCTGCCGTCGCATCATCTAGGTCACAGGTGTCAAACTCAGTTCCAAAAGGGCCGCAGCTCTGCACAGTTTAGTTCCAGCCCTAATTAAACACACCTGATCAAACTTATTGAGTTCTTTTGGCTTGTTTGAAACCTACAGGTAAGAGTGTTGGAGCAGGGTTGGAACTAAACTGTGCAGGGCTTCAGCCCTCCAGGAATTGAGTTTGACACCCCTGATATAGGTGGAGCTGCACACTGGTGGTGGTTGTGAAGCGCTTTGGGTGGATGTATGGCCCAATAAGTACACAATAAATGCGCTTTATAAATACACATTACATTACATTTGACCACAGAAGTAAAAAAATATGATTATTCTACTGTTCAAGCCTGGTGTTAGTAAATTTGTTAATTTAAGTTAATTATTTTTAATTGTTATTAATTACATTTTTAAAAAAGGAATCTTTTTTTTTTTTTACTTTTTGTTGATCAAAGCATCAAAGTTTCCACCAAAATATTACAAGCAGAACTGTTTTTAACATATTAACAATAATAAAAATAAAAGGATTACGAGGAAGATGTTGATTCCATAATGTTTTATTTTATTTTTAAACAAATCTTTTACTGTATTTTCCCTTATATTTCTTCAAATTAAAATTATTTTTACAACTAAAATGTGCATGAAAAAAGGGAAGCTACAAGAAAAACGATCCGAAGGTAATTAATATTACATAATGTTAAAATAATATTACATTTTTAATTTTTGTTTATTTATTTGCAATAATTTTCTTCAATTAAAAATACCATTCATTTATTTGCAATTTTTCCTCTGGGGATTCGAAACGCTTCTGTAATCCTCATTTGTAAGTCGCTTTGAATGAAAGTGTCTGCTAAGTAAATAAATGTAAATGCAATATTAGAAATATTGTTAGCACATTATGATATACATATACATACATTTATTGACATTGTTAAGAAGGAAAGAAAGAATAATACCAGCAATTTTTAATATAGAAATTTCTAAATATTATTTCTATAACTGAGCTAACAAAGTACATCTGATTATTTATGTTCACAAAGATGAATTAGTACTATAACAATGATATTGCTTATTAGTAATTATTAGTTTTATTAGATTGATACTTATTATATTTATTAGTTAATGTAAATCCATTAAATAATGTTAACAAATGACGCTTTCTGTAAAGTGTTTCCAAAAATGAACCTTAAATATGACTTTGTTTTTATGCAACAGTTTTTTTATTTAGATTTTCTACTAAATATGACTTTATACATCCAGTTCAACTAAAAATACCATAGTAATTCATAGCAAATACTATAGTGTTTTTGAACCGTACTATAGTAAAGCACTTGAACTATTCTGTTGGGCAGTAATATAAACAAATGTGCTACAATTCACAAACGTTTCCTGCTCTTTCTTTGACTTTAGTGGATTGCAACAATAAACAACATCTCCAAGAGGATATACCTCAGTGAAAACCCAGAGGTGAGTGTAGAGTTCACTTTTACTGGCATTAGATGCATGCAATAAAAGCTCACTGAAGACCATTGGTGCAGGATTTCTAATGTTTTTCTGCTGAATGCAGGAGATCGCAGCCAGAGTGAATCAATCCGCACTGGAGGCCGTGACTCCTTCACCGTCTTTCCAGCAGAGACACGAGAGCTTCAGACCAAACACGTGAGTGATTTCAACTCAATACTGCAGAGCTTTGTTCCTCAGTTTTTCAATATAAGTTAATCATTAGTCTTGAATGTGCAGTAGGTGTGGATGCCGCGCTACTGGAATTACAGTTTTTAGAAGTGTTTTTTTTAATGTATAAAAAATGCAGTAATGTTTTTTTTACATGTGTGAATTTGATTTAAAGGGGTGGTCCACTACGATATCATATTTGAAAGTTTAGTTTATGCTAATGTAGCTGTGTGAAAATGGCATTTCTAAATGTAATACACTAAAAGCTTACACAAGCTTATAACCCAAATATATATATATATATATATATATATATATATATATATATATATATATATATATATATATATATATATATATATATATATATATATATATATATATATATATAATTGAGCTGTGAACCTACACTAGTCTCACGATTCGGTTTGGTTACAATTATCATGTCATCGATTCGGTTCAATTCGATATTTCGGTGCATCACGGTGCATTGACGATGCTTTCCATATACAGTTTTATATTTCTTCACAGCAGCATTTCTTGTATTAAACTGTATGAATATATTTATATTTATACACTATTTGTAATACAATTTTGTAATTTAATACAAACAGTCAGATATATAAACTTTACCTTTAAACAACACGAGCATTTAGCAAATAATATGAAAAAAATAATCCTTGTCTAGTTCTCTTACACCCCTTTGATTGGTCACACCCCCAACAAAAACGGTTGCGATTGGCTCTTGCGTGCTGCGTTCTTCACAGATGAGTGACACTGATAAGCGGCAGGCGGCAGCGGCGATCTCGCAGCTGATGTATGATGGACACGGTGGAGAAAACTCTGCAGACACGCGCTCGTTTCTGTATGCAAAAGTAACGCTGTAAAACAGCCGAGAAGAGAAGAAAAGCCATGCCATCAGGTCAAATGTGTGTGTGAGAAAGAGAGAGAGCGAGAGAGAGAGAGAGAAATGAAGTAGGCTACTTTCATTCTCTCGATCTCAGTGAAATAGGGGCTATTGTTGTATATGTCAGTGATCCAGCAAACACACACAGTGAAATTGTGCACAGTTTATGAGTTTTAAGTAGTTAAAGCACTGTAAATACTCGCGATCGCCTCCCTCACGACAGAGCGCATATGAGGTAAATGACGTCAGTAAAAACCGGTTATGATTATTACTAAACCGATACCGAATCGTCCGTGTCTGCATCGCAGTGCACTGAAGAAACGATTCATTTTGACACCCCTAATATATATATAAATATGAAAGATTCTAGTCAGATGTTATTTTAGAGAGCAGGTGTGAGGTTCAGCTGTGTCCTCTTCATTTCCTGTCTGATTCAGGCTTAAACTGATACGGCTAACAGCTACACTGACTGACAGTGTATTTACACAACAGCAAAGCGTGTGCTAGTAGAGGTGTGATGCTTCCTGGTGACGTGTAGCCGATCTGCGAATCAAAGCACATTATGTTAGCTGACCAATCAGAGCCTCTTGAGGGCAGGCTTACGGAGGAACTAAGAAATATGACAGTCTTTTTGATGAGCATATAACAAAAAAATAACGAGATTTTTTTTTTACAAATAAAGCATGAGCACACATTGCACCCCATAAACACCACCAAGCTTTAAAAATACTGAATAATCAGTATTTTATAATGAATCTGATTCACTCTACTGAACTGCATTCTTGTTAGCACATCACGTTTGATGTGGTAATTTCACAGTAGGAATACACACAGGTTCGAAGACTCGTTCTCGCCACCTACAGTGCAGTTCGGCCAGGTATACTTCCGCGCTAAACTATCAAGGTGAAAGTCATCATAGCTTGCGTAGAATAGACCCAGCTCCCAACCCAACTTTGAGTTTTTTTATTACGCGATAAGAGTCTCGTGTTAACACAGATAACGGCTTACCACTAGTATATGTATAGAGTTGACGTCAAAATTATTAGCCCTCCTGCAACTTTTTTTTTTTTTTTTCCAAATATTTTTCAAGTGATGTTTAACAGAGCAAGGAAATTTTAGCAGTAATTCCTATAATATTTTTTCTTTGCAGAAAGTCTTATTTGATTTAGTTTGGCTGGAATCAAAGCAGTTTCAAGTATTTTAAAAACAATATTAAGGTCATTATTATTAGCCTCCTTATTTGTTTTAGATAGTCTACAGCAGGCGTGTCCAAACTACGGCCCGCGGGCCATCTGCGGCCCGTAATCAGTTTTGTGGTGGCCCGCGAGGCTTTTTATAAATAATAATAGAATCTGGCCCGCTATACAAAAATGAACGTAATTCAATAAATAACCACCGGGTGTCGCTATTACATGCATTCAATTAAGCAGTAGTTCTTGTTATGATCTATCTATCTATCTATCTGTCTGTCTATCTGTCTATCTGTCTGTCTGTCTGTCTGTCTGTCTGTCTATCTACACACAGTTGAAGTCTGAATTATTAGCCCCTCTTTGATGTATTTCTTCTTTTTTAAATATTTCCCAAATGATGTTTAACAGAGCAAGGACATTTTTACAGTATGTCTGATAATATTTTTTCTTTTGGAGAAAGACTTATGTTTTATTTCGGCTAGAATAAAAAGCGGTTTAAATTTTTTTATGAACCATTTTAAGGTCAAAATTATTAGCCCCTTAAGTCTTCAGAACAAACCATTGTTATAAAATAACTTGCCTAATTACCTTAACTTGACTAGTTAACTTTATTAACCTAGTTAAGCCTTTAAATGTCACTTTAAGCTGTATAAAAGTGTCTTAAAAATATCTAGTCAAATATTATTTACTGTCATCATGGCAAAGATAAAATAAATCAGTTATTAGAAATGAGTTACTAAAACTAATATGTTTAGAAATGTGTGGAAAAAAATCTTCTCTCCGTTAAACAGAAATTGGGGACAAAATAAATAGGGGCTAATAATTTAGGGGGGCTAACAAT
This sequence comes from Danio rerio, assembly GCF_052040795.2. Lineage (NCBI taxonomy): Eukaryota > Metazoa > Chordata > Actinopteri > Cypriniformes > Danionidae > Danio > Danio rerio. Next base: position 45,595,807 of record NC_141031.1, read on the forward strand.
TCTGACTTCAACTGTATATATATATATATATATATATATATATATATATATATATATATATATATATATATATATATATATATATATATATATATATATATATATATATATATATATGCGTGTCTGTGTGATGTATGTAAAATTTGGCCCGCGACAATGTTTGTTTTTTTGCATCTGGCCCTCGGCCCAAAAAGTTTGGACACCCCTGGTCTACAGAACAAACCACTGTTATACAATGACTTGCCTAATTACCATAACCTGCCTGATTAACATAATAACCTAGTTAAGCCTTTACATTAAATAAGCTATGATTAATAAATGTTGAAGTTATCTAGAATACTAGTATCCTGAAGAATATCTAGTCAAATATTATACATTGTCATCATGGCAAAGATAAAAGAAATCAGTTATTAGAAATGAGTTATTAAATTTATTATAATATTGACCTTAAAAACGGGTTTAAAAAATAATAAAACTGCTTTTACTATAGTCGAAATAAAACAAATAAGAATTTCTCCAGAAGAAAAAATATTATAGAAAATACTGTGAAAAATTCCTGAATCTGTTAAACATCATTTTGGAAATATTTGAAAAGAAAAAAAAATCATTTACACAAAAGCTAATAAAAAACTGTGTGTTTTTGCTCCTGAAGGCAGGGTAAAGTGAAAGCGTCCCGTTCAGGCAGTCAGTGCTCTGTGGGCTCCGAGTCTCCAGCTCTGTCATCTCTGTCTCTGGATTCACTGGTTGCTCCTGATACTCCCATACAGTTCGACATCATTTCCCCCGTCAGCGAGGAGCACACAAGTCAGACGAAAAGCAGTGCACAGGGCAGGTCTGAGCTCATATACTGAATATTCAGGACTATTTATTTACTCTTAACTACTTAAGAAAAGTCTTGTCATGGATCCCAGTTGTCTGAGCAACAAATAATAACTAGTTGATCATTTGGAAAAGTGGCAGAAGGTGGATTTTTCTGATGAATCATCTGTTGATCTGCATCCCAATCATCACAAATACTGCAGAAGACCTACTGGAACCAGCATGGACCCAAGATTCTCACAGAAATCAGTCAAGTTTGGTGAAGGAAAAATCATGGTTTGGGGTTATATTCAGTATGAAGGCGTGTAAGAGATCTGTAACATCAACAGCCTGAGGTATCAAGACATCTGTGCTGCCCATTACATTACAAACCAGAGGAGAGGGACAATTCTCCAGCAGGATAGCGCTCCTTCTCATACTTCAGCCTCCACATCAAAGCTCCTGAAAGCAGAGAAGGTGCTCCAGGATTGGCCAGCCCAGTCACCAGACATGAACATTATTGAGCATGTCTGGGGTAAGATTGAGGAGGCGTTGAAGATGAATCTAAAGACTCTTGATGAGCTCTGGGAGTCCTGCAGGAACGCTTTCTTCTTCATTCCAGATGACTCTATTAATCAGTGATTTGAGTCATGTCAGAGATGTATGGATGCAGTCCTCCAAGCTCATGATGGAGTCAGACACAATATTCATTCTGTCTCCACTGCAGCAGGACTTTATATTCTATACTGGACATTATTTCTGTTCAGTGACAAGACTTGTGTCTAAGCAAAGTCAGACCTTAGTGTCCTGATGAAATCCTTCAAAATCAAGACATGATCAGAGTTTATTTTGGTCAGTTAAGCGTCATCTAGAGGCTTTTGCCTTTCATATAAGCCTCTTCTGATACCAAATGATCAACTAGAAGTCAAGCTATTATTTGTTGCTCCTAAAACTTGTATAAGCAACAAGACTTTTGTCAGGTAGTGTATTAGGCATAAACGTAAAGCACTGGTTTGTGTTTTTCCCCTTTTCTGAAAGAAGGACAAACCCATTTGGGGAATCTGGAGGATCACAATCTGAAGAAAGTGAAGGTAATATTATGTAGGACACATTTAATTGATCAGAAGTTTAGAAGTGACAGTCAAGACATGTATAAGCCCACACAAAAAACTTGAGTCACTAACTCTATTTTTTTTAATGTGTGTTTATGTATGTGTATATACAGTTTAGGTCTAAACAAATATTTCCCAAATGATGTTTAACAGAACAAGGAATTTGTCACAGTATTTCCTATAAATATTTTTTCTTGTAGAGAAAGTTTTATTTGTTTTATTTCAGCTAGAATAAAAGCAGTTTTTATTTTTTATCAACATTTTTAAGGTCAGTATTATAATTCCCCTTAAGCAATATTTGTTTTGACTGTCTTCAGAATATATACAGTTGAAGTCAGAATTATTAGCCCCCCTGTTTATTTTTGCCCCCCAATTTCTGTTTAACGGAGAGAAGATTTTTTCAGCACATTTCTAATCATAATAGTTTTAATAACTCATCTCTAATAGCTGATTTGTTTGATTTGATACGGCCAACAGCTACACTGACTGACAGTGTATTTACACAAAAGCAAAGCGTGTGCTAGTAGAGGTGTGATTCTTCCTGGTGACGTTTAGCCGATCTGCGAATCAAAGCACATTATGTTAGCTGACCAATCAGAGCCTCTTGAGGGCAGGCTTTCGGAGGAACTAGGAAATATGACAATTGTTTTGATAAGACACTTCTATACAGTTTAAAGTGACATTTAAAGGCTTAACTAGGTTAATTAGGTTAACTAGGCAGGTTAGGGTAATTAGGCAAGTTATTGTATGACGATGGTTTGTTCTGTAGACTATTGAAACAAAATTCGCTTAAAGGGGCTAATAATATTTACCTTAAAATGGTGTTTAAAAAAGCTGCTTTTATTCTTGCCAAAATAAAACAAATAAAACTTTCTCCTGAAGAAAAAGATATTATCAGACATACTGTGAACATTTCCTTGCTCTGTTCAACATCATTTGGGAAATATAAAAAAAACCCCTCAATAATACTGACTTCAACTGTATATATTTTCTTTTCCAGTAATATTACTGATTAATATGCAAATGTGTATGTTTAGCTGATTTGTGCACAACACAATATGTACAGTGATGTTGTCCATGTCTTTTAGTGGATTATTATATAAGAGACGTGCTTTAGATTTGTTTACCAAACAAGTGGCTCTAATTGGATTTGCATTTCCACGAGTCTTTAATAAAAGTGTTTTTTATTTTTATTTCACACTCATATACTGTCAAAATCATTCTGCAGATTTCTCTAAACACACTTCTGTGCAGAAATCGCAACAAATCCACATATTAAAACACAGTTCGTAATGATATTTTACATTATTACTGTATTCTTAATCATAGATGCAGCCTTAGTCATTGTGAGATTTAAAAAAAAAAATAATTATTCAGTACATGCATTTTAATAGAATATTTGAAACAACATTCGCGGGGCAGTTAATTTCTTGTGATATTTAATATTGTGTGAATTTTCATCAATTCAATCTATTGGTGTTTAATCATGCACAAAAGCACTAAAGAGTTTAATTGTTGTTGTTTTGATCTGTATATTGTTGGTGTGTTTTCAGACTCGATCCTGCATCAGTTGTTCATCGTGCGCTTTCTGGGCTCTATGGAGGTGAAGGCCACAGAGAGCTCAGACGTCATTTATGAGACCATGAGGCAGATCCTGGCCGCTCGAGCCATTCATAACATCTTCAGGATGACCGAATCACACCTGCTGGTCACCTGCGAATGTCTGAAGTGAGTGAATTCTGTCAGTCTTGCGTAGCGAAATATTGTAGTCATTTATATTGAATACTACGGTGTTGTTGAATCATAGTATTGTAAAGTGCTTAAAATAATCTGTTGTGGTAATTCTATAGTTGCTTATGATTTAGTATATACTGTAAATCACTATAGTATTTTTCATGTGATTCAGTCTCACACTGCACTGAGCGCATCCAGGACTAATGAAGTATGAAGTTAAACAAAACCCAAAAAAAATCATTAAACGGCAGCAGTTTTTACAGGGTTTATTTACCTTAGCTAATGTTAACAAAATGCTAGCAACATGCTAAAATATTGTTATATACATGTTAATAACATGCTGAAATATGCTAGCAATCATGTTATCAAAATGTTAAACATTCATTATTTAAATGTGTTAATGTTTATGAGAAACATGCTATAATCATGCAAGAAACATGTTAGCAAAATGCTAAAACATATCATCAACATGTTTTAATTCGTTAATGTGCATAATATTAGAAACATGCTATTATTTTACAAGAAACATGTTAGCAAAATGCTAAAGCATGATGTCAGCCTTGTGTTTTAATGTATTAATGTATATAATGTTAAAAACATGCTGAAACAAGTAAGAAACATGATAGCAATGTGTCAAAGTATCAATGTGTTAAAATAAGCTAAAATGCATAACATGTTAAAAAACGTGATTAAACAGGTTGCTAGTAATATGTTAGCAGTGTGCTAAAATATTGGTGTTAAAATGTGTTAACGTATATGAAATGTTGGAAACATTATAAAATCATGCTAGAAACATGTTCGCTTAATGCTAAAACATGCTGTCGATGTGTAAAAATGCATTAGCATGTATGTTTAAAATTAAAAAAAATTATAATGCTAATAATTTTCTAAAACAAGTTAGAAAACATGTTAACAGATTGTTAGAAATCTGCTAATCTGCTTTAAAACATGTCAGCAACTTTCTAAAACATGTGAAACATAGCAAAACAAGTTCTAATCATGTTAGCAACTTTCTTAAACATTACTACTTTGCTATAACTTATTAGAAACACATTAGCAACATTAAAATAGGCTAGAAATCTAAACATGCTACCAATGTTTATGTTAGAAACATGCTGAAACAAGTTAGAAACATGTTAGCAATGTGCCAAAGCATCAGCTAAAATTAATTTAAACAAATTGCTAAAAACATTAGCAATGTGCCTTAACATGCTATCAAGGTGTTAATGCGTTATGACGTTAAAAATATGCAAGAAACATGTTAGCTCAATGCTAAAACATGCATATATGTGTGTGTGTGTGTGTATGTATATATATATATATATATATATATATATATATATATATATATATATATATATATATATATATATATATATATATATATATATATATATATATATATATATATATATATATATATATATATATGGAGTCGTGGTGTAGACAATCCAATAGTTTCTGATTCTGATGTTCTGTATGTTTCTTTCAGGCTCATTGACCCACAGACGCAAGTCACCAGATTACGGGTATACATGCTTCAGCAGTTTACTGTTTATTCAGTGTTCACATGTTCACCGTAACCTGTTCTGAAGTCAGCGCTTGTTGTGTTTTTCCTCAGTTTCCGCTCTCCAGTGTGGTTCTGTGTGCGTCGCATCAGGAGAACAAGCGTTTGTTTGGTTTTGTGCTGCAGACAGCAGGAGGACGAGCAGACGGACAGCCTGTTACCGTCTGCTACATCTTTGAGTCAAACAATGATGGAGAGAAGGTAAAAACACACCCGAATCACTCATTTACACTTCAAGACAAAATGATTCACCCTCCTGTAAAAAGTCTTTATGTTTAAAATATTTCTCAGGATTTAATAGAGAGATTTTTCATCACATCACATCGAAACCATAGTTTTATAACTCATTTCTGATAACCATTTTTTATCTTTGTCATGATGTCAGCACATTATATTTGACTAGATATTTTTCAAGACACTTCTATATAGCTTAAAGTGACATTTAAAGGCTTAACTACACTGTAAATAAATTCTTGCTGCCTTAAATTGTTTAGTTTAATCTAGTCATCTGAGCTTGCATCAATCAAACTGACTAAAAACATTAAGTTAAAGGGTCACGAAGCACAAAAATACATTTTTAAAGATGTTGACTATTTATATATATATATATATATATATATATATATATATAAATATATAACATAGAGTTGAAGTCTGAATTATTAGACCCCCTGTTTATTTTTTCCCCAATTTCTGTTTAACGGAGAGAAGATTTCTTCAACACATTTCTAAACATAATAGTTTTAATAACTCATCTCTAATAACTGATTTATTTTATCTTTGCCATGATGACAGTAAAGGTTAACTAAACAGGTTAGGGTAATTAAGCAAGTTATTGTATAACAATGGTTTGTTCTGTAGACTATCGAAAAAAAAATTTGCTTAAAGGGGCTAATAATATTGACCCTAAAATGGCTTTTAAAAAATTTAAAACTGCTTTTATTCTAGTCAAAATAAAACAAATAAAACTTTCTCTAGAAGAAAAAATATTATCGGACATACTGTGAAAATTTTCTTGCTCTGTTTAACATCATTTGGGAAATATATAAAAAAGAAAAAAAAATCAAAGGGGGTGAATAATTCTGTATATATGTGTAAATATGCCACATTGCTAAAAACATTATTTGGACACATATATTTTGCTTAAAATGAAAATTGGTTGTTTTTGCATTTTTTTTTAGCAAATTTGTTGTATAACTAAAACAAATGCAGTTGAAACCTGATCAAGTTAAAAAATTTAAAGCAACATAAAAATATCTGTTGTCTTGACTTTTTGTCATTACTTTTCACGGTGTAGGTTTACTAGGCAAGTCATTGGACAACACTGGTTTGTTCTGTAGCTAATCAAAAAAATTATAATATTTATAATAATAATATAATATATAATTTTTTTTTAATTCCAGCTAGACATAAAGAAATAAGACCTTATAAGATAGAACAAAATTATCGGAAATGTTGTGAAAAATGTCCTTGCTCTGATAAACAGCACTTGGGGAAAAAATTAGAGCTAGTTGATTGAGAATTAATTTTAAAGTGCATTTACAGATATATAAATGCTTTCATATTCTAGCCCCAACCTATCTTTTAGAGCTGTTGCAGTTTCACACTCTTGTAAGATCTCTTAGATCGAGTGATCAAAATCTTTCTTTTAGTTTCTCAGTCCAGACTGAAACGTAAAGGGTGCAGAGCTTTCCCTGTGGCGGGTCCTCGGTTATCGAACACCTTGCCCCTTGAGATTAGAATGGCTCCATTATTATCTATTTTTAAATTACTCCTAAAAACATCCCTTTTTAGCTTGGCTTTTAATATTCTTTTAATAGTCCTTTCTACTGCTACGTTTTTTGCAATTTTTCCAGTCGTTTCTCATGTCCTATTTCTATGTCTTTTTATTTTACTTTGTCTTATGGCCTGTTTCCATCGAGTGGTACGGTACAGTTCGATTTGGTACGCTTTTATGGCCATTTTCTCTGTCAAAAAGGTGTACCGAACCATACCGTACCACTTTTTCGGCACCCTTTCGAAGGGGTACCAAACTTGAGAAAGTGCACCAATAGGCGGAGCAAGACGTGCAGCTAAATGCTATTGGTATACAGAGATACGTCATTCGCTTATGCAACAAACGTAAAGAAATAAAACTTTTTAGGATAGAAAAATATTATTAAATATAATAAATATTATATTATTATAAATATAAATAAATTATAAATATATTATTAAATATAATATAAGATATTAGCCACAGCCATATCACCCTGCAGCCCAAGAGCGGTTACTCACTAAAGATAAGCAGGGCTGAGCCTGGTTAGTACCTGGATGGGAGACCACCAGTGAACACCGGGTTGCTGTTGGAAGTGGTGTGAGTAAGGCCAGCAGGGGGCGCTCAACCTGAGGTCTGTGTGAGTCCTAATGCCCCAATAAAAAAGTGAAAGGGACACTACACTGTCAGTGGGCGCCGTCTTTCGGATGAGACGTTAAACCGAGGTCCTGACTCTCTGTGGTCATTAAAAAAATCCCATGGCTATTCTCGTAAAGAGCAGGGGTGTAACCCCGGTGTCCTGGCTAAAGTCCCTATATCGGCCCTTACAATCATGGCCTCCCAATCATCCCCTTCCACTGAATTGGCTCTATCACTGTCTCTCCACTCCACCAATAGCTGGTGTGCGGTGAGCGCACTGGCGCCGTTGTCCTGTGGCAGCCGTCGCATCATCTAAGTGGATGCTGCACACTGGTGGTGGTGTGGAGAGACCCCCCTCATGATTGTAAAGCGCTTTGGGTGTATGGCCATACACAATAAATGCGCTATATAAATACACACATTACATTACATAGGAAAATATAGGAAATATTGTGAAAATATCCCTGCTCTGTTAAACAGCACTTTTAATTAAAAATATAATTTCAAAGGAAAATTAAAAGTTTTTGCGATCTTGTTGAGCTCATCCTGCTTCTTTTCTGAATGTTAGATCTGTGACAGTATAGGCCTGGCCAAGCAGATCGCCCTCCACTCTGAGATGGTGAGAACATTTGTTATTTAATTACATTTTTTTATTTTAGATGTATGTTCGGTACAATGCCAACAATAATGTGAGTATATTTTCTTCTGACAGGACCGCAAAGCCTCACAGAAACAGAGAGAGCTGGACAAAGCCAAGGAGAAACAGCAGGAAGAACTCCATAAACAAAAACAAATCGAGAAGGTGACATTTCATTAAAATACACACTAAATGTTGAAACCCCTAATACTGTTTTCTGTTTGACTGAATAGTTAAATACAAATATATTCTTGTGATGTACAGCTGAATTTTCAGCATCAGTACTGTTTTCTCATTTGAGCTCATAAATACTGTAGGATTATCAGTGATGAAAACTAAAATATAATATTAATGAGAAAGCTAAATATTTTGGGGGGTATTATTATCTTTTTTGTGCTATTGTTTGATGCAAGTTTACAATTACTCATTGCTAAAACAAAAAAAGATAAAAAACGTAAAAAATATATATATTATTTAATAAATATCTAAACTAAATAATTCTTATCGATGATGGAAACGGCTTAATGCTTCTGTAGAATTTGATCATTACTGTTGTTTTTGATTTATTTAATGCTTATATATATTATAACAAAGTAAATAAAGGTTAAAAAAGATAAATATTTTTGTTATTATTATCATTATTATATTATAATATTTCAGTAAAAATTATGATGTATTTTATTTCTGTAGTCTTTGAAGAAATCTTTATATTTAACTTTTGCTGAATAATCAGTGCTATTTTTTCAAATAAATAAATAAGTAATCCTATGTTTTATTTATTTATTTTATTAGTATTTTTTTTTACTATTATTATTATTATTTTTATTATATTATTAATATTTTACTTATTGATATTAGGAATTTATTACTATTTAAAAATAGATTTGTTGTTTTGGTATAATTTAATGTATCTTTGCTGAATAAAATACACAAATGAATAAATATATATATATATATATATATATATATATATATATATATATATATATATATATATATAATATTTTTATATTATATATTATATTACATTTATATATAATATTTTTATATTTATTATAACAAAATCTTAAAAAAGGAATATGTTGTTGTTATTATGATTATTATATTTCTAATATTTTGGTAAACATTATGATGCATTTTATTTCTGTAGTCTTTGAATATAGTTTCTATTTCATTTATGCTGAACAAGCAGTGCTATTTTTTTTCAAATAAATAAATAGCCCTGTTTTATTTATTTATTTATTTATTTATTTATTTTTATTAGTAGTTTTCTTTCATATTAATATTATAACCCTATGTTTATTTATTTATTTTATTTATTTATTCGTTTTTATTAGTAGTTTTCTTTAATATTATTATTATTATTATTACTATTTTATTTATTTATTTATCTTTATTTATTCATTGCTATTTTAAAACATTTTATCTGTTGTTTGTTGTTCATATTTTGTTTGTTGTTGTTTTTGTGCGTTCTTGTAGTTCTTGTTTTCTTTTGTAATGCATTTTTTTGAAATGTGTAAATTAAACATTTAACAAGCAAACAAATCAATTTCCAAACCGGCAGGATCTGGAGGAACAGAGTCGTCTGATTGCCGCCTCTAGTCGACCAAACCAACCAGCAGCTGACGGACAGTTCTTGGTCCTAAGCAACAGCCAATCAGAGGACAGCGACGTAGGAGAGGAGGGGCTGAAAAAGGGTGAATCAGAAGCCTGATAAAAACCCATCTGGGATTCAGTGAATATCACTTCCTTTTTTTTTCTCCAATGTGGCCTGCAGGAGCAACAATACGTGACTGCAAAAATACGATAAAAAACAAATCATGTGGGACATTTTGGGGAATTATTTGTAAGAAGCCTGTATTTTATACCGTATCCGTTATTATTGAACTGCATTTGCTTTTAGAGGGTTTTATATATGTATGGATGTGTGTGTCCAGGAATCCACTACCATGTTGCTTTATTTCCATGAAGTTGCACGTGTGAATAACAGATTTGTAATTAATACTGTACGTCAGGCTTAATTCGTTCACTAATAATGCTCTAAGACTGTATATTCAAAGTGAATTTCACTAAAGGTAACATTTTGATTTAAATAAATGTTCAAAATCTGATTAGACGAAATGCTAAATATATTTTCTGATTTTATTCAGAAATAAGAGCCATTCTGGAAAGGTTACGCGAGGTTCATTTTGTAAAAGGATTTAATTAGGTTATATTTTGTCGTCACCGTTATCATGGTTATTTTTATTTTCTAGTCTATAAGCTGTCTACAAACCTGCATCTTTTTGACTCATCCTACAGTGTCAGAGATCTCTGTTAATGAACAGTTTCTGTATTTTGTGATTCACTTTAGGTTTATTTACCGTGGTGAATGGCATTATGGGATGCTTATCTCTGCTCTGTTGACTTTTGATGTTGAAAATTCAACTCTACAGTTTACCACAGTGACTTTTGTTGACATTGTAGTCGTTTGAAATAATATAATATATAAGAAATAAGCGTATAAAACAACAGACAATGTGCTGCAGTTTATAACAAGGTTTTGGTAGCGGAATATACAACACCAACCCAGACAATATGGCACTGCAAACTATTACAAATGTGCATAAAAGTCACTTTGTCCAGCTTTTGTAGGGTAAAATTTGTTGGAAGAAAGATTGAGATCCCATAATGCAATTCAAAAGCGTAAATGAATAGAAAATATAAACATAAATCAAAAATAACTGCTAATTTACTGATATTTACAGTGTTTCTATATGAACATTACTTCTTGTCTAAAATCATGTGATCAAATGGCTTTAGACTTTATTTGTATAACACAGATATATAAGACTGCATTGTTTACATTTGCACATATTGGCTCAGTATATTGAAAAATGCTTCAGTTGCGAATACAAGAAACTATGGAGCCAGATCAGTCTCAGAAATAATACATTTACAAAATATAATTTATACAGCCACAATTACAAAATCCAATTCGTAAGTTGAAAACACGATTCAAAAATATACAAATCCAATTCGTGAATTAAAAACGCAATTTGTAAATACACAAATCCAATTCGTAATATCAAAATGCGATTTATAAATACACAAATCCAATTCGTAAGTTAAAAACACCATTCATAAATGTGTAAATCCAATTCGTAAGTTCAAAACATGATTCAAAAATACACAAATCCAATTCTTAACTTCAAAACACAATTTTTAAATACACAAATCCAATTCGTAAGTTAAAAACACCATTCATAAATATGTAAATCCAATTCGTAACTTCAAAATGCGATTCATAAATAGACAAATCCATTTTGTAAATTCAAAACACAATAAACGAATACACAAATCCAATATGTAAATTCAAAACGTGATTTAAAAATACACAAATCCAATTTGTAAATTCAAAACATGATAAATAAATACACAAATCCAATTCGTAACTTCAAAACGTTATTCA
>NC_141031.1:45612500-45642500 GCF_052040795.2 Danio rerio
TCTGAGCAAAGACTCTGTTTACTAAACCAATTCTCTCTAGTGACTCGTTTGAACAAATTGTACTAATATTATTTTTTATTATCTATTTAAAATGTGAAGCTAGCCTTTTAATACATTATTACTGGTAAAAAATTTATTTATATGTTATTTTTCCTATTTTGGCAATTTTTCTGCATTAAAAAAAATCGACCACAATAACACATGATCTATTATTATAATATAACAAATAATTTAATATTATTTTTTTAACATAAATCTTGTATTTTAACATTGTTAATATTGTGTAAAATATTAATAACAAACAATTTTTGACAGTTTTGATGACTAATGAATAATTTTGAGTGATGACTCTGTTTACTGAACTGATTCTCTATAGCGACTTGTTCGAACAAATTGATACGCTACCTCGTACTAATATAATTTTTATTGCTATTTAACCATAAAGCCAGTCTGTTAATATACTGTTAATAGTAAAAAAAGAAGCGTAATTATATGTTATTTAGCCTATTTTGACTATTTTTGTGCATTAAAAAAAAAAAACGACCACAATAATTCCATAGTATCTATCTTTGCAATATTACAAATAATTTTATATTATTATTTTTTAAATAAATCTATTTCTAACATAAATATTGTGTAAAATATTAACAATAAACACAATTTTTAACAGGTTGACGTCTCGGAATAATTCTGATTGATGACTCGGTTTACTGAACCGATTCTCTGGAGCGATTTGTTCAAACAAATTGATCCCTTCGTACTAGCATCATTTTTAATTGTTTATTTAAGACTTGATGTCAGCCTGTTAATATACTTAAAGTATTCTTTTAATAGTAAAATAGAAACGTAATTATATGTTATTTTGCCTATTTTGACAATTTTTGTGCATTTTAAATAAAAAATCGACAAAATTAATACCATATCATAAACTAATATAATTTGTATTGTTATTTAAGACTTGAAGCCAGCCTGTTAATATACTGTTAAAAGTAAATGTAATGAACGTAATTATATGTTATTTAGCCTATTTTGACTATTTTTTGTGCATTTTTAATAAAAAATCGACCACAATAACACCATATTATCTATTATTGCAATATTACAAATAATTTAATATCATTAGTAAAGATTATGTTAAGATTTAGTTAAGATTATGTAAAATATTAATAATAAACGCAACTTTTGACAGTTTGACATCCGTAATAATTATGAGCACTGACTGAAACGACTCTGTGAAGCGACTCGTTCAAATAAATCGAGACCCTTGAGATGATTTACCATCATCATAATATCTACCATTGTTTGTTTTATTTCAGACGTGAAGCCAGCATGTCAGAATCGTCGAGTGGTGACAGAAAATGATGCTCCAGTGGATGTGAGAGGAAATGAAGATGGTAAATCTTTCAGTAAATCACCAACTGACTCGTACAGGAGAACACTGAACTGGTACATCGGGCGCAGGCCGAGAACAGCCTTCTCCAGTGTTCAGGTAAAATACCCAGTCTATGAAAATATCCTGTCAAGGTTTGTCAAGTATGCCAACATTGAAATGGGCTAAAAGCCTATGGATATAACATTAAATCTAAACCCATATGGTATAAAAAAAAAAAAAAAAAAAAAAAAAAATATATATATATATATATATATATGTGTGTGTATATATATATATATATATATATATATATATATATATATATAATCATATTGTATGTATAAATATATATATATATATATATATATATATATATATATATATATATATATATTTATATATATATATATATATATATATATGAACAATTTTTGTTTATTTAACTATATTTTGCAACGTATTTAAATGTATATGTGTGTGTGTGTGTGTGTGTATACACACAAACACATTTAAACACGTTGCAAAATATATTGTAAAATAAACAAAAATTGGCAAAAAAAAATGTTTTTGGCCATTTTTGAATATTTAGCAATAAACCTGTTTAAAAAAATAAAGGGAACACTTGGAGTTACATTGTGTTGTTTAAGTGTTCCCTTTATTTTTGAGCAGAATATTTTCTGCAAACACATTTTTGGACCGTTTTTGGAAATACATTTTTAAAAATATATTTCAAAATCATTTTAAATTTAATTTACCCTCCATATATTGCAATACAAGGAGATAAATGCACATTTTAATACATATATAATACATATTTAATACACAATGCAGATATCACACCAATCAAGCAAGGAATAAACTTAGATACTTTTACAAACTTTATATAATTTATATATACATTACAAAAGAATAAACATGAATTAATTCTTGCTAAACCTTTGGTTCTGTTTTATTCTTTGTATATGTATATTTTTTATATATTGTTTAAATAGTGGATACTTTAATATTTTCTTCACCTTAAAATATATTTTGAAATATGTTTTGGATTAAATGAAATGTCTCTTCAATTAAAAAAAAATATTAAGTTTAAGTGAACATCACAGATACAACATGTATTTAGCATGTATTTCAAATATATTTTGGCCAGGAAAAATATATATTTTTACCATATGCAAATGCTTAAGACAAAATGTGTTTTTAAATGTACTTTTACTCATTATTATTTTTTTTGTCATTTACCTCCAGATCAAGATATTAGAGAGTGTTTTCCAAGTGAACTCATACCCAGGTATTGATATACGTGAAGAACTTGCGAAGAAGCTTCATTTAGATGAGGACAGAATCCAGGTGAACACTGATTTATAATCTCAAATATTGCATCATTTACCGTAAACATATCATTTTGTTTGATTTATTATTATTATATATTTTAATCCAATATTAATGTGAAAAAATTCAAAGTAAAATAATGTAAAAAGTCAAATTTTGCACAAAAGTCTTATATTTTGTGCACAAGGATATATTTTAGCAGTACTGTAGCTATAGCCAAAAATAGACAGATTTTTCTTTTATGGCAAAATTATTAGAAATATAAGATAATATGACGTTCCATGAAGATGTTTAGTACATTTTCTACTGTAAATATATCAAAACGTAATTTTTCATTAGTAATATTAATTGAAGAACTCAACTTGTTCAACTTTAAAGGTGATTTTCTCAATGTTTGCATTTTTAGATTCCAGACAAAATATTGACCCAACCAATTTCTGTTTAACAGAGAGCAGATTTTTTTCAACACATTTCTAATCATAATAGTTTTAATAACTCATCTCTAATAACTGATTTATTTTGTCTTTGTCATGATGACAGTAAATGATATTTGACTGGATATTTTTCAAGACACTTCTATACAGCTTAAAGTGACATTTAAAGGGTTAACTAGGTTAATTAGGTTAACTAGGCAGGTTAGGGTAATTAGGCAAGTTATTGTATAATGATGGTTTGTTCTGTAGAGTATCGAAAAGAAATATAGCTTAAAGGGGCTAATAATATTGACCTTAAAATGGTGTTTAAAAAATTAAAAACTGCTTTTACACAACAAAAAAAAGACTTTCTCTAGAAGGAAAAATATTATCAGACATACTGTGAAAATTTCCTTGCTCTGTTAAACATCATTTGGAAAATATTTAGAAAAGAAAAAAAAAAATCAAAGGGGGCGAATAATTCTGACTTTAACTGTGTGTTTTATATTTTTTCTTTAGATTTGGTTCCAGAACAGAAGAGCAAAGCTGAAGCGTTCGCACAGAGAGTCCCAGTTCCTCATGGTGAAAAACGTCCTCAGCGATTTACAAACCGGCAGAGAAGAACACTGAGAGTAGAACTACATTTCTTTATTATTATTATTATTATTATTATTATTATTATTATCATCATCATTATTATTTCTCTGTTACCAAATTGTAATTTATTAAATGTCTTTATTAGGTATGTCTTTTTATGATTTAAATGATAAAAATACCTATTGTTATTTTTTATTGTGTGTGTTTGGTCAAAATATAAATAAATAATTCTAAAACTTATTCTAACGTTTTAAGTGAAATCTTTAAACTTTCCCTGGGTCTGAATGAAGGAAAGTTAACATTATTTTCTGCCAGCTGTTAAGCAAACACATCACCCCCACCTACAAATTAATTAGCGCCTTGTAACGAGTGCTCAGTAAGCCTATTAGGTATTGATTGGGTCACAAAGGGGCTGCACTGAGGGGGGCTTTCATACAGGACAGCATTTGCATTTGAGTCACTTGTTGGATTCCAGCAACATTTGCAGGTTTTTTTTTTACATGTTATTTTTCTGACATACTATAATTGTGCCATATGCATATTCTCATCACTACAATTATATGCATATACAATTTTGCATAACTGGAAGCATGATTTTATAGCACATTATGTAAAATAAAATGATATAATATTGGCAAATTTGCAAACACTTGATGGCGCTGTTGTTCATTTGTGCTCTGAAATATTTTTTTAAAACAAAGAAATCACAAAATGTAAAAACAAATATTTTTTTTGCATATTTTTTGTGGATGTTTTGAGGATATGCACATGTTTTGCATATCTGGAAGAATGTTATTTTGTATAATATTATATAAAATAATATAATATATATAAATATGGCCAAATTTGCAAACACTTGGTGGCGCTTTTGAATTTGCAAACACATGCACAAGTTATGCATATCTGGAAGATTTTTTAATGCATATGTAAAAAATATATAGTATAAAATAAAATTGAAAAATTTGCAAACTCTTGGTGGCGCTTTTGTGTTAAAATGTGATCTGAAATAGTTTTTTGTTCTCAAATGAATTTAAAAAGTTCATTTAACAAAAGCAAAAAGACAAAATATATAAACCAAATATTTTTTTGCATGTTTGTTTTTTATATGTTGTGAACAAATGCCAACACATGCACAAGTTATGCATATCTGGAAGATTTTTTTAATGCATATGAATACAAATATAACATAATGTAATATTGCCAAAATGTGCAAACACTTGGTGGCGCTGTTGTTTTAATTTGTCCTCTGAAATAGTGATTTTTTTTCTCCTTAAATGTAGTTAAAGTGTTTTTTTAACAAATAAAAGACAAAATATAAAAACAAACATATTTTTCGCATGTTTTTATTTCTAATATACTATAACAAAATTATTTAGCCAATTATATTGTTGTGAATATATGCAAACACATGCAAAACGTGCATATCTGGAAGAATTCTTTAATATAATATAATATAATATAATATAATATAATAAAATATAATATAATATAATATAATATAATATAATATAATATAATATAATATAATATAATATAATATAATATAATATAATACAATAATATAATATAATATAATATAATATAATACAACAAAATAATATAATATACTATAATATAATATAATATAATATAATATGATAATATAATATAATATAATATAATATAATATAATATAATATAATATAATATAATATAATATAATATATTATAATATAATATAATATAATATTATAATATAATATAATACAATACAATACAATATAATAATATAATATAATATAATATAATATAATATAATATAATATAATATAATATAATATAATATAATATAATATAATATAATATAATATAATACAATACAATATAATACAATATAATAATATAATATAATATAATATAATATAATATAATATAATATAATATAATAATATAATATAATATAATATATTATAATATAATATAATATAATATAATATAATATAATATAATAATATAATATATTATAATATAATATAATATAATATAATTTAATATAATATAATATAATATAATATAATATAATATAATATAATATAATATAATATAATATAATATAATAATATAATATAATATAATATAATATAATATAATATAATATCCAAACACTTGATGTCGCTGTTGAATTCTTTTGTGATCTGCAATAGTGATTTTTCTTTTCAAATGTATTTAAATCGATATTTTAATGAATAAATATAAAAACAATCATTTTTTTTAAATAAAGCCATTACTTTATTTCTTATACAAAAATAATCTATCACAGCAATCTTTAAAAACTTTACAAATTTCATCCAGAAAGAGAGACAAATATTTATCATTTGTCCAGAATATCAAGACTTAATTTTTTAATGGCATATTACGTTTTAATACTGCAGTGAAGACTTTTAATTTTATCATTTTTATCACAAATAAACACTAAACTTTTTTTCAGTCCTTCAAAAAAGTATGCATTAGTAAGCACTTTAATAATAAGTAAATACTAAAATCTAAATTAATGTAGAGTATTACAGTGATGTGCAAAATGTAATGTTCAGCATTTTTGAAAATTATTTAAAAATTTAATATAATTTTTTCATGGAATGAACATATTTAATTGTACACATATATATATATATATATATATATATATATATATATATATATATATATATATATATATATATATATATATATATATATATATATATATATTGTATATAATATAAATATTGTATATTTATATATATTTATTATTTAATTATTAATATTTATATATATTAATTCATTTTCTTTTCGGCTTAGTCCCTTTATTAATGCGGGGTCGCCACAGCGGAATGAACTGCCAACTTATCCAGCAAGTTTTTACGCAGCGGATGCCCTTACAGCCGCAACCCATCTCTGGGAAACATCCACACAAACTCATTCACACTCACTACGGACAATTTAGCCTACCCAATTCACCTGTACCACATGTCTTTGGACTGTGGGGGAAACTAGAGCACCTGAAGGAAACCCATGCGAACACAGGGAGAACATGCAAACTCCACACAGAAACACCAACTGACCCAGCCGAGGATCGAACCAGCAACCTTCTTGCTGTGAGGCGACAGCACTACCTACTGCACCACTGCGTCACCTATATATATATATATATATATATATATATATATATATATATATATATATATATATATATATATATATATATATATATATATATATATATATATATATATATATATATATATATATATATATATGTATGTATATATATATATATATATATATATATATATATATATATATATATATATATATATATATATATATATTTTGGTCTTTGCATGTGTGCACATGTTTAAAGCTGCACACAAAAGCATCTTCTCGTGTGTGTGTGTGTGTGTGTGTGTGTGTGTGTGTGTGTGTGTGTGTAACAGAAGTGCACCTGAAATATGATCTGGGTGTTTCTGTAGAGTCAGAGGCTCAGATGATTCCTCAGGCCTTCAGATTTCTGTCTTTGATCTGAAACAGGAGATCTGGATGTGCATTAGGACTGCTGGCGAACTTTCTATCTATCTTTCTCTCAGCATTTGAGACTTTGCCAGCAATGTCATCAGGATTGCATTGAAAGCCATATTTTCCAGGTGATGCATGTTTTAAAAAAAAAGACAGAGAAGGCGAAACAGTGTTTTTTTTTGACATTCTCATTATTGTTTTTTTGAAAAGAGAGAGAACAAAACAAAGACACACTTAAATCGGGCTTCCCACGACTCCTGGAATATCATGGAGGTTTAATAGGTGTATTCCAGACGTTGGATTTTGTTTATAAATATTTAAAGTCATGGACTAATGGATTTTTGTTTGTCATTTGAAATTTTACTTTACATTTATCAAAAAGTATTTTTATACCATTAAAAAAAGATATATAGATATAATAGGTGGCACTGTGGCTCAATGGTTAGCACTGTCACTGGTTCGAGTCCCGGCTGGGCCAGTTGGCATTTCTGTGTGGAGTTTGCATGTTCTCCCCGTGTTGGCATGGGTTTCCTCCGGGTGCTCCGGTTCTCCCCACAATCCAAACATGCGCTATGGGGTTACTAAATTGGCCATAGTGTATGAGTGTGTGAATGAGTGTGTATGGGTGTTTCACAGTACTAGGTTGTGGCTGGAAGAGCATCCTCTGCGTAAAACATATGCTGGAATAGTTGGCGGTTCATTCCACTGTTGCGACCCCTGTAATAGAGACTAAGCCGAAGGAAAATTTATGAATAAATGAATGAATAATGTATGTGTGTATTATATATCTATTGTGCATATGTACACACACACACACACACATTTAAAAAAACAAAACTTTTTATGCATGTAAAAAATACAATAGAATAATACTGTGAAATATTATTTACATTATATATAATTTGTGTCATATATATTTTATATCTAAATATAGATAAGCTTTTCTCATATGCATGCATGCGTGTATTTCTATATACATAATAAATACAGGCAAGGCAGTGGCGCAGTAGGTAGTGCTGTCGCCTCACAGCAAGAAGGGCGTTTCTGTGTGGGGTTTGCCAATTTTGGGATTCACAAGGTTGCCAATAGTGTCTGGAGGCAGCCTTTATGATGCAAGCTGAGATTGCATCGCTCAGAGATGCAAACATCGACACAATGCACTCAATGGAGCTAGTGATGTCACTGTGAGGGGTGGGGTTAGGTGAGCACATTAAAATGCATTGGATGCAGCTCAGATTGCATGTGCACCAGGTCTGCAGCCAGACCCCTCTCAAATTTTCCCCTCTGGCCTCTGTCCATCATGGCCTCCTAACCATCCCCATATCATAATCGGCTTCATCTCCTCTCCACCAATCAGCAAGTGTGCGGGCTGGCGCAGTATGGCTGCCGTTATGTAACCCAGGTGGATGCACGTTGAATGTCCAGAAAAGCGCTATATAAATGTCAGGCATTGTTATTAACTTTAACTTTAAGCTTTTTCATGAATACGCCCTCAGCTTTTTTTAGTTTTACCCTGTGGAAACTCCTATTAAAAGGTTGTTTCGCACCTGCACATAACTGGATATTGTGAATAATCTGAAGCCAGTTCTGATTTGAGGGAAGAGCATCTGCTTTTATGTGTCTGGTTTGTACAGACTGGTGTGTAATTTTAAGATTACAGGTTTGTCCTTTCACAGAATGTGCCTCAGCAATCAAAAGCACTCAAAAATAACACACTGAACCAACAAAAGTGAACGCAATAACAGTTCCCGAGCGTGACCTCACAACATCACAACAGATCATTGCAGATTTCACTTGTGCATCCACTCATCTGACATATTTCACATGTCTCGCATTGTTTCAGGCGTGTCATAACAGGGTGTGAATTTCTCATCTGTCGGCTTTTGCAACTGGAAATTATAATACATTCAAATGTGGCTGCGTATATGAAAATCATCAATAATAATATATAAGTAATAATATTTCCTGGTGAATAAGAGCGAACAAGCATGATAACATATGTAATATCTAATAAAAGCATGCTGTTGAAGATGAATTTTCCCAACATGCAGCATGTATGATATTCTGT
This sequence comes from Danio rerio, assembly GCF_052040795.2. NCBI lineage: Eukaryota > Metazoa > Chordata > Actinopteri > Cypriniformes > Danionidae > Danio > Danio rerio. The sequence goes on from NC_141031.1 coordinate 45,621,811, forward strand.
AATAGATTTGCATATTAACTAAATATGCGCATAATTAAGTCCTGTGGGAACATAGGCAAGGCAAGTCTATATAGCATATTTCATACACAGTGGCAATTCAAAGTGCTTTACATAAACAGGAATAAAAGAGACAATAAGAATAATAAAAACTAATAATAAAAATGGATTAAAATGTGTTAAAACTGGTTATAAAAGAATGAAAAAGAAAAGAAAATGCTAAACGAAAATCAGCTAAACAGATGTGTTTTCAGTCTTGATGTGAACATGCCAGCCTGATCTCACGAGGAAACGTAAGTATTTTACGTTTTGCCAGTTTAATTGCTAATTTGTGCAAATTCGTACGAGTTCGGTCGTACAAAATTGTACGATTTTAAAAAGGAGACGTGGCACCTAATCAAACCCCTAAACCCAACCGTCATTGGGGGATGAGCAAGTCGTACTAAATTGTACGAATTAGATCGTATGGATTCATGCGAATTACCCACTAAATCAAAAAGTTACGAACTGCCGTGAGATTGTGTTGGAACGTGCCTAATAGAGTTGCTAAAGTTGATAAACCGCGGATCGGGCGGATGACGTAACGAAAAATAAAATTTTAATTAAATTCGGGCGGGTGGTGGGCGGTTGTACTGTTTTTGTACACATAGCTGGCGCACCAACGAAAAAGCCAAGGACTGACTTCACAGAATGGGAGGAGGAATCGAATACACTAATTCTGGATGAAGTACAGAAGTATTCCTTTACAAACTTCCGTATAGACGGATCAGCAGAGGAAAATCTACTTTCCTTTTAGGAGAAACAAGGCCAGGCATTCCCACGACTACAGCACCTTGCCAAGAGAATTCTATGCATTCCAGCAACAAGTGCTGCGAGCGAGCGCTCCTTCAGCGCAGCAGGGCGCATTGAGGCCAGGCGCTCTCGTCTGAATGTTGAAATGATGTGTCAAAATGCGTTTTCTATTAGGCTACTATAATAGTAAAAAATTGTACAGTACAGTGCGTTTCATTTTGGCTATTTATTTATTTTTGTCCCTGTGCGCCAATTGAAAACGGAGTTCACTGCTGATATTCTGAGAGCTTTATAGGGGTGCTTCTTATTTCTTATTTGTGTATCCTCGTTTCCTTTCCTTGCTTTCTTTCCTCGTCTTTCCACCCCTATAGGATGCGAGGGAAGGACGCAAGGAAAAGACTCAAGGACCGAGGAATTGAATCAAGTGAAACGACACGTCCTCGTATTGTTTAGCGTCACTTCAAAGCGTCAATTAATGCTGGATTTGACTTGCACGTTTGAATTAACTGCATGTCATTAAAGTCATTCTCTATTTTCTAATAATCAATAAAGAAACATTCATTTTATAATAAAAAGGAATAAGCCATTCAAATAAAGAGCTCAGTCAGCAGATGGCGGGCGGGTGCGGTTTTAAAAATTTGGTCGAAAATGTTAGTGCGGATGGATGGCGGACGGATGATGAGTTTTGTGATGCGGTTGCGGATGAAATAATAGCCCATCCGCGCATCTCTAGTGCCTAATGTTGGAGCATATCTGATCATTCCTGGAAGCTGATTCCAGCAGTAGGGGTCGCTGTTAGCTGAAGGCTGATTCAATTTCACTGAAATCTAAAGTTTATATCCTTTAAATTAAAGTTTTAATACACTTACGGAACGTGATATTTAATTTTATAATATTTCATTAATTTTTAGATGATATTGGCATAAAAAAAATCCACAATTTTGACAAATAGGCTGCATTTGCATTGTCTTGTTGGCTTTTCCAACAAACAAGATACAACTTCAGACTATTTATGTGTATGAATTGTTTTACTGTTTGGATCACTTGTATAAATTAAATGCATGGCATTCTGCATACTTCAGATTCAAAAACACGAATAGCATTTCGCTGTTGTACACATTCACGGGGACGCGCGCTCGTTCACTGAGCTCCACCTTGCGTCTCGTGCACGCTCACAGACTCGCGAGCGTTCATTCACTTCAGAGGAGCTTCATGGACGGACAGGAATGGCTGGGTCACGGAGACTTGCGCATTTTTTCATGGCTTCATGCTTATTTCTGTGCTACACCGCTTCGGTGAACGGAGGAAAGAGAGGAAACTCGGATAAATGCAGCTATAAGGTAAAAACTGGTAACTAATAAGGTCGCGCGCGGCGTTTCTGTCAGTGACACGAGCTAAAAGTTTACGAACAAGTTTAGTCATGTCATGTTACCTGTATATTTGAGGTTAAAATTAAGTTTGAGGTTTTAGTAAGTGAATTCGAGAGTTGTGGTGAAATGTTGATCACAAAAGGTGTTAAAAATATGTATTTATTTGAACCGCAGGCTGTGTGTGTTTGTTGGGGTTTAATCATGTCATGTTACCTGGACATTTGAAGTCACCTACTCATTAAAATTAAGTTGGAAGTTTATATGATGAAAGTTTGATCACAAACTGTGTTAACTTTATCTTTTGGGTGAATATATACGTTTAATTTAAATTATATGTATGTATAAATTATATACATTTGTACGACAGGTTGTGTTTGTTAGTGTTTACGAGATTTAAAGGAATAGTTCACTCAAAAAATTAAATATTGATCATTTACTCACTCCTTGACTTGTTTCTAGCCAATTTGACTTTTCTTTAGTTCTGTTAAACATAAAAGAAGATATTTTGAAAAATGTTGGTGAGCTAGTCATTGACTTCAATAGTGTTTCCTACTATGGATGTCAGTTGTTACATGTTTCCAACAATAATCAAAATATATTATTTTGTTTTGATGACATATTTATTTTTGGGGGGTAAACTATCACTTTAAATTGAGTTCTGGTGCCATTTGAGGGTATTTTAGCTTGTTTTAACAGTAACTTTTGGTTTGGAAATTGCTAGCTCGACCAAGTTAGTTATTAGCTTGTTTGACAAATTAAAAGGTTCAAAAACCGCTCACTAACCACACAAGAAAACTGCTTTGTCGCAAAACTACCATTACAAGTAGATTTTAAAAATGAATTAAATCCCATTTATACATATTTAATCTATGTATAGGTTCTGTTAAACATAAAAGAAGATATTTTGAGAAATGTTGGAAACCTGTAGCCATTGACGTCCATAGTACTGTATTTGTTTTTCCTTCTATGGAAGTCATTGGTCACGTTTCCAACATTAATCAATAACTAACAAACATGTTATTTTGTTTTAGTAGCCAAATGAAGTTATTTTGGGTGAACTATTACCTTAAAATGAGTTTGAATGCCATTTGAGTGCATTTTAACTTTTTGTTTTAGCAATAGCTTTTGGTTTGGAAATTGCTAGTTTGTTGTAGTTATAGTCATTAGCTTGTTTGACAAGTTAGAGTGTTCAAAAAACACTCTCAAACCACACAAGAAAACTGCTTTGTTGCTGTTCCTGAGATGGTCACAAAACTACCAACACCAGTAGATTTAATCCTTATTTAATCCATATGTGGATTAAAAAGCCAAAAAGATTGGTATAATAGAAACTGCAGCGCCCAAAAAGCCAAAAAAAAGCCTGATGAGTGTTTATTTTCAAGAGTGCACCTGTATGATTTATGCTGTGTTTAGAAGTCACTGTGTTCTTATTTAATGCATAAGGCTTGTACAAACAGTGTTCATCCGGACAGGAGCATTAAGCTTTGGGAAATGGCCTTTTAGGAGGTCAGATGTGTGAATGAGTCTCTCTGTAGGCTCTGCTGTTGAGCTATTGTTGCTGGAGTTGACCTGTTGATGCTTTTGTGAATGGATTGAATGGTGGTAGACTAGGCTAGATGGAAATCAAAAAAGGGGTTGCCAGATTTTCATTGGAGCCTTGAATTTTAGTTTTTTGTTGGCTTCGTATATGGAATGCAACAACTTTTTCAGTACTAAATAAATCACAGAAAAAAAGATAGAAGTTTTATTTTCACTTTTAACCACTTTAATGTTTTCATTTTTTGACCTTTAATGTGTTTTGTATAGACTGGACAGCAATGTTTTTTTTATTACTAAAATTGTGAGAATTTGTTATTTTCTCACTGTAAAAAAAATCTGTAATTTTTTATTTAAATTATATTTATTTATTACGGTTAGCAATCTAACGGCCGTTAAATTACAGAAATTTACTGTAAAATAATGGACAAAAAATTACAGAAATTTGCTTAAATTTAAATTTCTGGTAAATTTCTGTAATTCAACCTAAAGTGAACATAGTGGTTTTATTTTCACTTTTAACCACTTTAATGCTTTAGTTTTTAATAATTCAAGTGTTTGTTTGTATGAACAGGACATCAATGTGAGTGTTTCATTGCTAAAACCATGAGCATTTGTTTAGTTATTTGCTTATACACGACTTTTGTTTTTAGTGAGCCAAAAACATGGAACTAAATGGAACATGTGTTGTTTTATTTTCACTTTTAACCTTTTTAATGTTTTAATTTTGTGATATTTTAGATTTTTTTTGTGTCGATATGACAGAAATGCAAGTGTTTTATTACTAAAATCAAGAGCATTTGTTTAGTTATCAAATATTTTCAACCCCCTGAATTATTTGCCCCTCTGTTTATTTTTTCCCCCAATTATATATTTTTTATATATTTTTTTCAACACATTTCTAATCCTAATAGTTTTAATAACTCATTTCTAATAACTGATTTATTTTATCTTTGCCATGATGACAGTAAATAATATTTGACTAGATATTCTTCAAGACACTTCTATACAGCTTAAAGTGACATTTAAAGGCTTAACTAATTAACTAAAGGCTGCATAACTTTTGTTTTCATGTTTTTAGTGAGGTAAAAACATGGAAAAATAAATAGAACATTATCGAAAACATAGTTTTATTCACACTTTTAAACAATTTAAATGTTTTCTTATATATATATTTTATATATATATATATATATATATATATATATATATATATATATATATATATATATATATATATATATATATATATACGGGACAGCAATATGAGCATTTCATTAGTACAATCATGAGCAGTTGTTGATGAGTTGTTTGCTTATAAGTGACTTTTGTTTTCATGTTTTTTAATAGTGAGCCAAAAACATGGAAAGTTAAAGTGAACATAATAGTCATATTTTCACTGTTAACTGCTTTGATGTTTTCATTTTTTGATATTTAAAGTGTTTTTTGTATAGACAGGACAGCAATGCGAGTATTTCATTACTTAAATCATGAATATTTGTTTAGTTATTTGCTTATGCATGACTTTTATTTTTAGTTTTTAGTGAGCTTAAAACATGAAAAAACAAATGGAACCTAATAGAAAGTATTGCAGTTTTATTTTTACTTTTAAACGCTTAAATGTTTAAATTTTTTGATATTTCAAAAGTAGTTTTTTTTTTTTTTTTGCATAGGACAGCAATGTGTATCATTGATAAAATTTTGAGCATTTTTTTGTTTGTTTGTTTTTTTCTTAAACATGACTTTTATAGTGAGCCAAAGACATGGAAAAATTAAGTGAACATAATGGTTTTATTTATTCATAATAGTTTTTATTTACCACTTTAATGTTTTTTTTTTGTTTGATATTTTATTTTTTTGCATTGACTTCTTCAATTTGAGTGTTCCTTTACTAAAATCATGAGGATTTGTTTAGATATTTGATTATTAGTGGCTTTTGTTTTCATGTTTTTCCAAAATAATGGGGGAAAATGGAACCTAGTTTTATTTTCACCTTTAGCCCCTTTAATGTTTTAAATTTTTGTTATTTCAAATGTTTTTTGTATAGACAGGACAGAAATGTGACTGTTTCATTTCTACAATCATGAGCATTTGTTTAGTTATTTGATTATACTTGACTTTTTATGTTTTTAGTGAGCCATCTTGCGGCTGTTTATGGCAACATTAATATGACCTACTAGCACATAAAACATACAAGCATACAAAATGCATAGTTTCAGTTATGCAATTCATATATTCATTAACACATAATTTACTTGAAATTATAAAATCCTGCTCATTTTTCAGAATATCTCATTTAGTAGTATTGCACACAAACTGAAAAAAAGAAAGAAAAAAATGTAGATCATCCATTAATTACTAATGCAATCCAAGAAATATTAAAAGATGAGCACAATTTCACAAATATAGTGCATATATACTATTGTTTTTTTTACTTTTGAGCACCATTTAAACACATCCCCAAAACCAGCTACAGATATCTGTTCATCATTTTCTGAAAATAAATGGACCCAAACATGACTGAATAATGAAAATGGCTGTAATGTGAGACTTTCCACACGTTTGTGTTGTGTTGCCAGTGTTTGTCTTCTACTTTTCTTCCTGTTGACCCGTGTCTGGGTAGTTTGCTGATGACAGACAGGCTATTGACGGACAGATTGCCCCTCAATCTCATTGTCTTATAGGGTCAGAGCTGCTTTGAAGTCATTTCCCATAGGAAGTCAGCGAACTGTTGGCTCTATTAAAATTCTTTGGCATTTCCTTTTAGGAAGCACAGATCACCTCCCTCCACTGCTACATCAAAGCCGTCCTGTTGAGAGAAACACTTCAGGTGTAAATGAATTGTGTGTTCTTGTGGGCCGTTAGTTTTTCTTCTGCACTTGGCTGATACATTGTTGAACTTCTTGCTTTTTATAGACAATGTTACCGATTTAGGCCCCGTTTACACTAGTGCGTTTTAGTTTTAAAACGGCGTTGTAGAATGAAAACGATCCGCGTCCACACTCGCGTTTTACCCAGCGTTTCTGAACAGATCTCCGTCCACACCAAAACGCTGAAAACGCACATCACGTGACCACACACACACTCTCGGGCAAGCGCTCCAGCATTTCTACCCAGATGAGAGCTCTGCTTGTCGGACTGCTCATCAAGCATCTCCCGCTGGATCTGATCTCACTATATTTGCTAAACGTGATATTTCATTCATGTTCTTTATCCAACGACATAGGCCAAGCTGACTTTGGTCATTGGAATCTATTAAGTTACTTGTTCACGGGTAACATGTTTTGGTTAAGCGCAAAGATAAGTTAATGATTAATCCAGGTACATTGACTGATCGCTTGCCTTTATTTCCTACAATTTATAAACTTATTGTATGTTATACTTTTATAATTATCGATTATTAAAACTGATATTCAGCAAAAGAGAGGGTGCGTTTCGTATTTTCACTGAAATTGAAAGGAGGCAGTTGTTATCGGCTCCGTTTTGTTATAAATATCCACACAGTAAAGATGACGCTCATATATGCAGCACGACGCCTCAACATTTCTGCTGTCTGTTAAGTTGCTAATATTAAAAAGAAAATAGGCAGTTCCTTAAATCATGTTTACATTTTATTGTTGAGAAAGTGAAACAACGTAGCCAAGGTGATGTGAATGAAGTTATAAAGTACACTGTTCCCTTTGAAGATTTACCCGTGTCCTCGGTATGTTTTACATATCAAACTGAGAAGGGGGAGACTGCAGCCTTGATCAAACTTGCGAAGTCTGAACTTACACGAGAAGAGGATGCAGGACTGAACTGTGTGTGGGCTACTTAATATTGAGGAAAAGCCCCAATCAGAGAGGCGAACGTCAGCAGCCCCGCCTCCGTTTTCAAATGTCTCCGTCTTTCCCCATCCACACTGAGACGGAGCAGCAGCGTTTTAGAATGAAAACGGCCTCTCCAGCGTTTTCAAAAGGCTCCGTTTTCGGCGCTCGAGAACTCCGGCGTAGTGTGGACGGTTGGCGTAACCGTAGCAAAACTTATGCGTTTTCAAACTAAAACGCACTAGTGTAAACGGGGCCTTAATTTGTGCAAGCTTGGAGATGATGAGCAGTTGTGAAACTCAATGCACATTTTTAGGATAAAGGGACCTTTAAAGGGATAGTTCACGCAAACATTAATTTGACCCTCAAATTGTTTTTTGGATAAAAGCAAAAAGTGTTTTATGCATCACGACTATGTGCTGTGGCTCATACTTTTTATGTTTTAATACTTTGTTTAGGTTTCTTAGTAGTAAACATGACCAATGTTCCAAATTAAATGTCTTTCAGAGACTCTTATATAAAATAGTTGATTTAAAAAAAGTATGTTTTGTAGAGCTGTGTTGACAAAATGTTTGAGAAATTAATTCTGCATCGATTTGTAGATTTTTAAAATGCATCACTATATTCGATTGTGAGCTTACTTTTTAACAGCAGATGACACTGTATGCTCTACAAACAGCTTTACTCTGCTTGCATCCAATTATTTACTAATACAACTCGAACTTGTAATAATCATTGCTAAAGTTAAAGTTTTGAACAGTTAAAGTCAATTACAAAAATAATCAAGAGCACTGTCAGCTGGAAACAATAGCCCAGAGCGCCATCTGCAGTTCAACACTAGCCTAGAGCACCATCTGCAGTTCAGCAATAGCCTAGAGTGCTATCTGCAGTTCAACACTAGCCTAGAGCTCCACCTGCTATTCGAAAACTAGCCTAGAGCTCTACCTGCTATTCGAAAACTAGCCTAGTGTCAATTGCAGTGTCATATGCAGTTCAAAACTAGCCTAGAGTGTCATCTGCTGTTCAAAAACTAGCCTAGAGCTCCACAAGCTGTTCAGAAACTAGCCTAGAGTGTCATCTGCAGTGTCATTTGCAGTTTAAAGAGCCCATATTATGGGTTTTTGAAAATTCCCCTCCATGTAGTGTGTAACACAGCTCTAAGTGAAGTGAAGTATCCAGCTAAGGCTTAAATCTGTAAGAATACAGTGTTTAAAACTGTTGATTCATCTATAAAAGAGTCGAATCATAGTGCTTCAAACGAGTCGCCTTGATACCGACTCATTAGGTGTTTCGCCATGACGTACGAACGAAACAAAGTTTTTCACGTGCACGCGCAAACCCGGGAGATTTCAAACCTGAGGCCCCGCCCTCTGACGCAGTAACCCAGACACACACACACACACACCCACAAACACACGCACACCCACAAACACACGCACACAAACATGCCGGTCGATTGAAGTCACACTGCAGATGGATATATTGAGTCTCTACCCAAAGATGAAACATCAGCATTATAACCAAGCAGTTGGAAACTTCTGGAAGCTACATGCTACAAAGAATACTTCATCTGAGTTTGTTAAAGGAAGGATCAGTAAAGAGTAACTGATGGACGTCAGGATGGGTTTCTTCCTACATTTCTCAAGTGTAAGTACGTGCGGTTAAAGTTGTTGCCTCGTTTACTCTAGCTTGCAAATGTATTTAGTTGTGATTTGTTACTTGTAACCGCGTGTACTGTATCAGGTTAACTGGATATATTATCTTATCGCGTGCAAAGTCACGTTAAAAACGCGACGCGTGCTGTTTGTTTATGGAGCTCCGTGCTAGAGTTCTGCTCCCGCGATTTATTCGGAAATGTATTCCCGCGCCGCAGAAATCTGGCGCGGGGAGGGAGAGAGAGAGAGAGCGAGAGAGAGAGCGAACGAACGAACGAGCTTTGTGTACTTTGTGCTGTGTGTGTGTTTTTAAACAGACAGCTTGGCTGTCTGGACTGTATACTGGGTGATATTTGGTTGTGTTCTCCGCTCTAGCGGGACCGGGCGCGGCGGGCAGAAAACGGAGCGGGTTCTCAGGCTAAAACCTGGCGGGTGCGGGCTGAAGCGGGAGCGTTGTCATCCGGAGGTGTGTGTGTGTTTTTGTGTGTGTGTGGTATGGCGAGTACACGACTGTCTCCTTCGTTCGGTTATCCGTAGCACTATCCACTCGCCATAGTGTGGCAGCTAAAGTCCACGCCTACACTATCGAGCGTGTATGAACTGTGATTACTTTTTAAATTGCTGATTAGCTATTGGCCATTTCCCTCTCTGACTGAAGGCAGTCGACCAATCGCGACAGACTGTCATCGGCCCAATCAGCGCAGATTAGCTTCGCGCTAAGGAGGGGTTTGGGAACAAATGAATCACTGGACGATTCATACAGGAGTCGCTGGGATAATTAGATAAAAATAAATGCACATTATAAGACCATGAAAGTGTTTTTTGACCTTGCATGCATATTAGACTGTTGTTGGAGACCCTTACAACCAAGATATGACCTTATTTCATGTATAATATGGGCTCTTTAAAACTAGTCTAGAGCGCTATCTGCTGTTCAAATCTATCCTAGAGTTTAATCTGCTGGTTGAAACAAGCCTAGAGCACCATCTGCTGTTTGAAGCTAACCTAGAGCACTTTTTGAAACTAGCCTGGAGTGTCATATGTTGTTTGAAACTACCCTAGAGTGCTGTCTGATCTTTGAAACTAGCCTAGAGCACCATATGCTGTTTGAAACTAGCCTGGAGCACCATCTACTGTTTGAAACAAGCCTAGAGTGCCCTCTGCTGTTCAAAACTACCTTAGAGTGCCGCTTGCTGTTCAAAACTAGTCTAGAGCACAATCTGCAGTTAAAAACTAGCCAAGTGTCCTCTGCTGTACTTAACTAGCCTAGAACGCCATCTGCTGTTCAAAAATAGCCCAGAGCGCCATCTGCCTAGAGTGCCATTTACTGCTAAAAACAAGCCTACAGCACCGTCCACTGTTAAAAACAACCATAGAGCGCCATCCGCTGTTAAAAACTAGAGCACCGTCCGCTGTTAAAAACAACCCTAGAGCGCCGTCCGCTGTTAAAAACAACCCTAGAGCACCATCCACTGTAAACACAACCTTAGAGTGCCGTCTGCTGTTAAAAACACTCCATAGAGCGCCGTCCGCTGTTAAAAACAACCCATAGAGCGACATCTGCTTTTAAAAACAACCCTAGAGCGCCGTCCGCTGTTAAAAACAACCCATAGAGTGCAGTCCGCTGTTAAAAACAACCCATAGAGCGCCGTCCGCTGTTAAAAACAACCCATAGAGCGCCGTCCGCTGTTAAAAAGAACCCATAGAGCGCCGTCCGCTGTTAAAAAGAACCCATAGAGCGCCGTCCGCTGTTAAAAAGAACCCATAGAGCGCCGTCCGCTGTTAAAAAGAACCCATAGAGCGCCGTCCGCTGTTAAAAACAACCCATAGAGCGGCGTCCGCTGTTAAAAACAACCCATAGAGCGCCGTCCGCTGTTAAAAAGAACCCATAGAGCGGCGTCCGCTGTTAAAAAGAACCCATAGAGCGGCGTCCGCTGTTAAAAACAACCCATAGAGCGGCGTCCGCTGTTAAAAACAACCCATAGAGCGCAGTCCGCTGTTAAAAACAACCCTAGAGCGCCGTCTGCTGTAAACACAACCCTAGAGCGCCGTCCGCTATTAAAAACAAGCCTGGAGTGACATCTGCTTTTAATAAAAAAGCCTAGAGCACCATCAGCTTAAAAAAAAAAACTACGCTCAGAATCGATTCAATCGAGAATAGTGATGCATTTTCAAAACAATGCAGGATTAATTTTTCACCACATATTTCAAGTACAAAACCACTCACATATTCAAAAATGTTTTTGAATCCATTTATTACTATGACAATTTTAAACTGCTGCCTGTGGTGTCGGTAGAGAGTTTAAAATATTTTGTTCTTGCATTTTGTCTTGTTTTTGACTTCCTAGCCACCACAGTTCAGGTTAAGAGTCTGGAAAAACAAAGGTGGACATTTCAATTGGCCTCTAAGCTTTTCTGGGCTCCAGCCGAGGGGGCAGGAGGCTCAATTGAAGCTCCGATGGGGGCCTGTTGGATTCGGATTAAAGTGGTTGTTCTCTCCGGAAGTCCCAGGCCTCTCGGCTCAATAGCATTTCCAACGAGCTCTGTGAGAAATCCCGCTGCCAGAAAAAAAAGTGCAGAAATGAGGCTGACTTTTCCTTCCCTTCTCAGAGACTGACCTCGACTTCAGTATCTCTGTTAAAGAAATGAAGGAATTCATTACGGGACGGATATTACCATCTGTGTAATCGGTTTAACAAAAGTCCCGTCCCCGTGCATCTGGTTAAGTTATGCTTTCTGAATGTGCTGGGGAGTGATCTCAGCCAAAACCTCGCAAACATTTAGCAAGCATCTCCAAATTGTTTCCAGCGACTGCAATGGTTTCTGGGGGTGCGATTAGCATCTGGGGAGGCCTGAGCTGGAGTCTTGTGTTTTTCATGTGTAAACCTCAGTTGTGCATTCAAGGGAATCGTCATGATTAATATTCAACAGCGTAAAGCTTGCTTTTCCTTGGGCACCGGAGTAAATGTTTTGCAGAGTTTGTTTGTTCCCTAAAGTACTTTAAAGCAGTAGTTTGTCCAAAAAAACATACACAAAAAACAGATTGCTGAATATTGTTGGGTAAAAGCATGTGGTAAATGCAAATGTTTACATGTTAATGACTATCAGTAAATAAAAAGAGATATTGTGCAGAATGTCCAAGCTTGTCTGTCATACATTGAAAGTGCATATTTGTATTTGGTAAACATTAATTCATAGCACTGCATTTTGCACTGTAAAAATTATCAATTTTAGTAGTTGCTTGTAGCTCATCATTTATTGGTGTTTTCTGTGTATTTCTTGTTTTCATTTATTCATTCATCTTTTGCCGCTTTTCCGGGAGCGGGTCGCGGGGGCAGCAGTCTTAGGAGAGAACCCCAGACTTCCCTCTCCCCAGACACTTCCTCCAGCTCCTCCGGGGGGATCCCGAGGCGTTCGCTGGCCAGCCGAGAGGCATAGTCCCTCCAGCGTATCCAAGGTCTTCCCCGAGTCCTTCTCCCGGTGGGACATGCCTGGAACACCTCCCTAGGTCGGCGTTCAGGAGGCATCCAAAACAGATGCCTGAGCCACCTCAGCTGACTTCTCTCGATGTGGAGGAGCAGCGGCTCTACTCCGAGCTCCTCTTGGGTGTCAGAGCTCCTCACCCTATCCATAATAATGCGGCCTGCCACCCTGCGAAGGAAACTCATTTCAGCCGCTTGTATCTGAGATCTTGTCCTTTCGCTCATGACCCAAATCTCATGACCATCGGTGAGAGTAGGAACATAGATTGACCGGTAAATCAAGAGCTTTGCCTTTCGGCTCAGCTCCTTCACCACAACGGACTCGTACATCGACCGCTTTACTGCTGCCGCTGCACCAATCCGCCTGTCAATCTCAAGCTCCGTCCTTCCCTCACTCGTGAACAAAACCCCAAGATACTTAAACTCCTCCACCTGGGGTAAGGACTTTCCTCCGACCTGGAGATGGCAAACCACCTTTTTCCAGTGGAGCACCATGGCCTCAGATTTGGAGGTGCTGATTGGAGGTGCATGAATTGTTTTATAAGACTTAAGCCGCTTTTCCACTATCGTGCTGAATCGTTCTTTAAACAGAACTGTTCCATTCCGTGCCAAACCGGGCCAGACAGCACGGATACGGTTTCATTTTCCACTGTCGTGCTGCGACAAAGCTCTTTAAAACATTACACAAAACGCATTAGTAGTTGCCTTGGTAACGCAATGTAAACGGCTCCCTTTGTTCAATTAAAGTTAAATAAGAGCCGAAACTATTTATTTATTTATTTTTCATAAAAGCAAAAGCATGTGACTAAACACTGTTATGCCGCTCTATCAAATAGGGGTGCTAAATGTGCACCCTTATTTATTTATATGTTGCGCAGCTCTGGCTAAATTTTATTTGGAGGGAAAATTACCAAAATGTAACGTGATGATTAAAAATAATTGGAGGGGAAATAAATAATATTTAAAATCTCTGAACATAACAGAAAAAAAAACAATGATAATACAACAATAATAGTGCATTTGCATTATAGTGGCAAAAATATCATTTTGGACAGGCCTTGTCAAAGGTGAGCGGGCACTTTCACTAATAAAAACACAGCACATAAATTATTTCATTTTTAACAATTAATTAAATTACACTGCGTATTTATATCAAAAGTTGATAATGATATAAAATATACTACATTTTGATAGTAAAATGAAACCATTTAAGCGATGGCTGTTATTTGTTTTACTATTCAAACATTAAATAACGAATGCAGCAAGTGAAAAAAACGAATATGAAACAACACATATATTGCAGGATTTAAAGCATATAAAGCACTAAAATGCTGCTTTATTATCTTTTTATTTTGATCATTTTATTTTTATTTTTATAATTATTTTTGTGTTCATTATTAACTAACAAGCTGTAGGCGAAATATTGCTAGACGTTTTAGAAAATATTTGCGTAGCTATATTAAAGATCACCACAAAAAAACAGAAACATGTTACATGCCTCATAAATGTCATATAACTTATGTATAACTGAATCATATAATTGCCTATAGCTGAAATGATGAAAATTGCTCATTTTGTTTTTATAAAACATTTGTCAAAACGTATTGATATTTTTTGAGTAAAAGCAATACTGACATTTAAGAATCCATATTTATTTAATTCATTCATTCTTTTGACTTGTTTATTAGTGCATATGCTATAATATAAATCATACAACAGTACCTTGGACAGTTACAGTGCCGCTCCGTAAAGCTTTCAAGCAAAGTCTTTTGAACGGCCGACATTACAAGACGAACACGCCGTCCTTCAGGTGGTCTCGCCGGTATTAACAAGCTGTCCTGGCTTTGAATTAAAAAGTGCAATTATTTCCTCGTTGTTAAAAGAGTCTGCAAGTTCGTGTTCCATTGATATAGTTATGTTGTTGTGGAATTTGGACATCGACGATGCAAAGCGTGACTTTATTCGCTTTATTCGATGCGCAGCAGGAAAAAAAAGTCAGCAGCGCAAGTCGTTGGCATGTCTCTCCCGAATCAGAGCGAGTTTTGTGCTGTGAAATACAGCGCTGCGTGCAATAAACTCACATTCAGCAGGCGAAGTAGGTCTGTATTCAAGTCAATAAAATAATAACTTTAATGAATAAAATATCTTCGTTAGAATGTGATGAGTTATTCACCAGGGATGCTCTATGGTTTTAAAACCCTTTTCAAACTGTATCGTTTAGACCTGGATCATTATTTTATATTAAATGCACTGTAGTTTATTGAGGATGTCTGATGACTAGCGCGCTTCTGCTGAGCCAGCTGTGGTAGCTTAGCAACCGAGTCGCGACGTCAACACACAGAAACTGTCAGCACAGTTCAGCACGGTTGTCTAACCGTGCCGAGAATTCCGGGCCGAGAACGGTTTGTAATCGTGCCGCGCCGTTCCAGGCTCAAGTGGAGAAACAACCGTAACCGTACCGAAGTGTTCTTAGAACGGTTTGGCACGATAGTGGAAAAGCAGCTTTATATAGCCTTGATACCCAGAATGATAGATTTAATAATGTAATTTTTCAAAATTTGCCACTCTAACGACAGATTACTGTGAGATTTAGAGCAATGCATTATATTTATGCAGTGTTATATGTACTTCTATGGAAATTAGGGTTGTCATGATAATGTAATTCAGCACCAATCGGTACAGAAATCAGTAGCGTCCTATTTCCGCTAACATTTGAGTGCTGCTGAGCGCATTCCTAAACGGCGCTGATTTGCCATTGGCTTCAAGTGCTCAACAGAAATGACTGTGATTGGCCATAAAGGTCATCAGTTCACTGAACTCACCTCTGTTTACTGAGTGTAACCACAGATACAGAGACAATGGAGGGCCATGACACCCCCTACTTTTGGTCTACCTCAGAAGGTTTTCAAAAAATGCATCTTAATGGGCGGAGCTCCGGGATCAGAGACAGGAGTGGGCGTGGCCAGCAGAGCTATTCTTGTTTATGTAAATCACTTTGAATTAGCATTGTGTATGAAATGTGCTTTATAAATAAACTTGCCTTGCCTATGTTTAGTCAGAATCTTATGCCTAGTTATGACAACCCTGCATTTTTATTTTTAATTATATTTTATATTTACATTTTTAAGACCCTGATTTATTACTTTGATCTAATGCAAAACCTGATGCATGATTTGCATATATGTGTCGTTTTCTCTGTGTGTTTCTTAGAGAAGCCCTCACACTTGGGTTGTTCTCGTAACATCTGGTAGAGGGTGAATGATGGGGAAGGGGTGTGTTTCGCTGTGCGGAGAGAGAGAATGAAAGGGGGGTGAAGTCTGACTTATTTCTGTGCCATCTTAAGGGCGCATTGAAAACCATCCAAGCAGCTCGTCACCTTGGAGGCTGGTGCGGTGGGAAAATCACTGGTTGGCTGGCTTTGAATCGGCCCAGTTCGCTGAAGCGCTTTGAATTCTGGGACGGAGGTCTTTCAGTAGCGACACTTCTTTTGAGCGGACGAGTGCTCCTGCCGCTCGCTCTGAATGGCAGGATGTTGCTGGTAAACTTAGGTATGTTAAAAGTGAATTAAGTGTCGAGTCGGTCTGTTCAGCTCGGTTGGGGGTTTGGGATTGGTCAGTGATTTTTCTGCTTTCACTCTGAAGTTTGTCTGCTTATGTTTTCAGAATTAGTAGAAGATTGTTTGACCGACATTTTGTTTCACAATGTGAATACATTTAAACAACAATATATAATATAATAATATATAATATGATATATAATATAATATAATATAATATAATATAATATAATATAATATAATATAATATATGTCTATATATAATAATATCTAATAATATATAATATAATAATATATAATATGATATGTAATATAATATAATATAATAATATATAATATGATATATAATATAATATATGTCTATATATAATAATATCTAATAATATATAATATAATAATATATAATATAATATAATATAATAATATATAATATATTATTATATTAATATAATATATGTCTATATATAATAATATCTAATAATATATAATATAATAATATATAATATAATAATATATAATATGATTATATATAATATGATAAAATAAAATATAGTAATATATAACATAATAATTTATAATATAATAGAATAGAATAGAATAGAATAGAATAGAATATATATTATTATATATTTATTATATTATATTATTAATTATTATGTTATATATTGTATTATATAGTAATATAATATAATATAACGTAATATAAGTGAATATAACAAAACATTAATTAACATAATAATATAATATACCATAATTTACATTACATTTCATTTCTTTTTTTATTATATTACTTATTCATTTATACATTTTCCTTCGGCTTAGTCCCTTTAATCATCAGGGGTCACCACAGTGGAATGAACCACCAACTTAACCAGCATATGTTTTATACAGCTGGTGGCCTTCCAACCGCAACCCATTACTGGGAAACACCCATACACACTCATTAACACACATACACTACAGCCAGTTTAGTTAATCAATTCCCCTGTAGCGCATGTGTGTGGACTGTGTGGGAAACCGGAGCACCCAGAGAAAACACGCCAACATTAGGAGAACATGCAAACTCCACACAGAAATGCGAACTAACTGACCCAGCCGGGACTCCTTTTTGCTGTGAGCCGACAGTGTTATCCACTGAGCCACCGTGTCGCCTTATATTTAAACTTTCAATATATTCAATAACATTTGTGTGTTGTTTAGCTAAATATCCACCATTTCTGTCGTTATATCAACATAAAACAAATAAAATTTTAAAAACAATTCATGCAAAATACTATTATGTATAACATGTAAAAAAATGCTTCATAAACTAAATACACAACAGATTTGAGCTTTTACTCATGCTCTTTCACTCAGTCTTCAACCTTAGTTGTTGATGCTCGGCGGGCCTGAGGGCTGAAACTGGAGTCAGAGAGTGGATCTGTGGTCATACCAGTCCTTCCTTTTTCTCGGCCGCCACACACACACACACTGAAGTCATTACAATCAATTAACTGCTCTCTGCTCAACCTAATCAAGGATCTGCTGCGGAGAAACTTCCTGCTGTAGGCTTCAGCCAGTGATTTGAGATTATACAGTGTTTTGTCCTCTGCAGGGTGAAGGATGCAGTCGGGTGGATGCAGCGTTTGTGTCCCTGGTTTGTGGGCGCTTGGATTAAATGATTGCTGTTTTTATATTGTGTCAATTGTAGTGAAGTCTAGAGAGTCCTGCTGTTCTCAAGATGAAGTAAATCACATTATAGTGATGCCGTTAACAAGTTAAACTCTGCAAACCAAGTACCGGGTCCGTGACGTCATCGACTTTCGCTTTGAAATTTAAAGGGCCAGCATTGCACCAGACTCCCTTAAGTGTTTTCGTTTGAAAGTGTAGAATCTATATTGTATGCACATATGCATCACTTTGGTTTTTATTCCACTATACAAAAGTTATATACACTTAAATATACAGTATTTTGGATACCCGAGCTAGGTATTTTACATTGGTTCATTTTCATATTTTTCCTATGACACATGTACAAGTTATAGCTCAAGTGAAAGCTCTTGCCGGTGCTCATACGGTTCTAGCATTCTTTTTACTGAATTATATTCACATATCAAACAGTTGCTGAATGAATCGCTGTGTTTCCTTGGCGCAGAAGTGAAAACAATACATTTATGATCAATAAGCAGCCCCAGATAGCACAAGGTCTGCAAGGAGGGAACCTTACAACAACATAAAAGTATACTCAAAACTCTTCTTAATCTTCAAACTAATGACGATTAAACTCTAACAACTCTATGACTTTAAACACCTAAGATTGCTTTTATTTTTGAAATACACTCCACTTAATTCAATCCCTTGCAAAGCTTGCTGGGAACTACATATCTATTGCAACATATCCATTATTAAAATGTACTTAATATTACTAGGTTTGCGATGATTAGAAAATATTTCAATAGTACAAGTAAATTAATATTAATATTTAACTCTTTTCACTCATTTCATTTATGAAGTAAATGTATGTTAAATATTTACTTAAAAAATTCTAGTTATCCTTAATACACTCAGGGTGCTTTCACACCTGTGAATCGATTCAGTTGTTCCTAAATAGATATTACAAATGTTACATTGTTGCTCTTTGCTCTTGGAGCGGTTCGCTTTCACACTGCAAAGTTTCTAATCGGACCAAAAGAGCTAAAACAAGTCACGTGCGAGTAAACTCTTGTCACATTGGTCAGAGTGTCAGGGTTTATTTTGCAGCGTCCCGCTCAGCTGTCAGGAGAGGGGGTCGTTTGGTGGAGTTTGACAGGGTGCGCGCGACGTGTCTGAAGATTGAGGAGAGATGCGGTGGGGAGGGGTGAGAATGGTGCGCGACGATGCCTATTTGAGGACCCGGAGGGAGACGCGAGATTACCGGGAGATCATCACTTGTTTGCGGGCATCCGGAGACTCGCGAAACTTCCCGCCCTGCTCATAATTCTCTCTTCATATAGCCGTATGCCTATTACATATCCATAAAACACTGTGATATAACCGCGCTCGGATCGGATCGCTTTCTCACTGCAATCGATCCGCTCCAGAGTTGGTTTCAATTGAACCGAGACCACCTCATTCAAGCGATCTCGGAGCGATTGATTTGGCGCGGATCTGAGAGCGATTGGTGGTTTCACATATGCCAAACGAACCGCGCTAACTGGGCACGCAAGACAGGTTCCGAAACAAAAGTGTAGGTGTGAAAGCACCCATAATATAGTTACATAGTAATATATAACACTTAATAATACAATTTAAAAATCATGAGAGTAGTCGGCGCCAGTGGTGTAGTGGTTAGTGCGTGTACACATGCTTACTGCGGTCTGAGTTCGATTCCCGCCTCGCAGTCCTTTGCCGATCCTTCTCCTTTGTCTGCTTCCCATGCTTTCCTGTCAACTTGCTCTACTGTCCTATCCAAAAAAGGTAAACCCCCCGAAAAAATAATAATTAAAAAAAATCATGAGAGTAGATTGATTAGATTTGACTACACCAAAAAGTCATTTCTTTCAGAGAATGCTGCAGGACGAATTGATCATATAATTTTTTACAGTGTATGACAAGCCCCACTGCTTCATGAATGTGGTGCACTGGAAATCACATTGTGCACATTTATATCAAAACATGTCTGAAGTAGTGCTTTTCAAACTCGTAAAAATGTAGACGGCGCCCAATAGTGGATGTGTTATCTGAAACGTGCAACAAAATGTACCCGGAGCAATGTATTTTTACATTTTGCAAAAATGTAACCTGAGGCGTGTATCTCCAGTAAGCCTGGGTTGTAAGTTAAGCACCACTTAAGTATGAGTAAATGAGGGGATTTTCATTTTTGGGTGAACTATCCCTTTAAGATCTGAAGCTCAGGTTGATTATGAGGGGCCCTGTGCCTCGGGCTGAGAGGTTAGTCAGCATGTGTTCATGTGTTCGTCTCTTTTCTCCCGAGTCTCATCCGTGCTCTTGGCAGCGTCTCTGTGTTTTCCATTAGACGATCTTCCCCTCTTCCTCTTCTTCATGGTCAGCCAGTTCTGGAGCCTCTGGGCAGCGGAGCATTTTCAACACATGAAACCCAAAACTGCAAATCCCACAAGCCCTCAGTCCTCCCCGTGAAGACGCTCATTGTTTGTTAATGTCATGTCTTCTGGTATCTGTTCTCGCTGTGCGTCTGACGCTGTTTGTTCTCGCACAATGTCTGTTTTTATCACCGCAAACTATTAATCCGGGTCCATAGACGTGTAAATGAAAGGCTTTTTGAGGATCTGAGAGGCCTCTGAGAGCTCATGCCTGGACTTGTTTCTGCTAGTTTCTGTCAGGTGGGTTTTATGTCCTCAATTTTGAAAGGTTAATTTCAATTGATCATAAAAACAGGATGGGATCAGAAAGGAGAATGAATTCAAATCTGGAGCAAAAGTGAACACGTTTCTGACATTAAAATGGGATTTTAGTTTTTGTGTTTGGGATTTCTGGCAATATTTATTTATCAGCTTTAC
>NC_141031.1:45832500-45835000 GCF_052040795.2 Danio rerio
TTGATGGAAATGATGTGCTTTCTGCTTACACTTGCTTTAAGACTTTCAGGATAAGGTTTCATAAATCACTTGTCGCGCTTCTAATAATTAGTTTTAACAGCAGAGAAATGTGTTTGTGTGTAAACTGTGATGATGATTTGTGGTTGAGTCAAAGTCCCTATAAGGCAAGTCATTTCACTTGGCGGCCATCTTTGAAACATCTCTCTGGTGCATTCAGTTTGAGTGGGGAAACATTCAATTCTCCATAACTGTTAGCCAAACATATGATTAAATTTAACATTTGGAATCACCAATAAAGTAAACAACAACTGTCTTTATGAAACCGTTCTTTACTCTCCTACATTGTTGTTGTGTTTAGCAGTACTCAAGCGGACACATTTAAAACCTCACACAGCCTTTTCCTAATTATTTTTGCCCGCAAACCGAGAATGAAACCGAACTTTGTTTAATGTATACAGTGCATGTAAATAATTCATGTTACTCAATAGATAAACGCTACACTGTATCCTTAATATAGGATACCTTAAAATAAAGTGTAAAAGTGTGATGTGTGTGCGGCCACCGTCACCTGACCCAGCTTGTTTTCAGATATAAGTGTCTGGTCTGGACATTCTCATCAGTGGAGAAGTAAAGATGAAAGTATTTTCACATCAAACACATTATCCTCTTCACCTTTAACTCCATCCTCTGTGCTCGGCTCGTTTTTATTAGCGGAAAGACCTTGTGTGGCTCTCGAGGTCACCGTAGAAAAACTTTCCAGCATCCCTGAAATCAGCAGCGCTCATTACCGGCGTCTGTATGGAGATAAATGATCAGGGTCACACACAGATGAAGGATGGAGATGCTCTGTGATGTGGAAATGAAGCAGGTTATGCGAGGATGTTGCTCGGAGATAAACATGTTTGCAGTGTGAAAACGCTTTCGGCAAATCTGACAAGCGCCGTGTGACGGACACGCATGTGAGAGAACGTTTACATGCATTTCTTTCAGCTCCAGAAAACTGGTCTGATTCTGTTTAAAGTTCTTGAGACTCTTATTTCAGGCCCCGTTTACACTAGTGCGTTTTAGTTTTAAAACGGCGTTTTAGATCAAAAACGATCCGCGTCCACACTAGCGTTTCTGTAGCTTGATGGCAAAAACTGAGAGACTTAGGAGGAGTTTCTTTCCCCAGGCCATCAGGCTGCTAAATTCTAACCCGGTGTTACGTGATTTTTTCGTATTTATCATTATAGTAGTCATATTCATAAGTACATCATATTGCTGCTATTCTTATTACCTTGTATAATTTTTTGCACATCTTTTTTTTTGCACTTTTTTTTTTTTCTTTTTCCTTAATATTTAATTTTTGTTTATCTATACTTGCACTATCTCTGGAGCGGACCTGACCTACATTTCACTGCTGGTCATACTTTGTATAACTATGTATGTGACAAATAAAACTTGACTTGACTTGACTTGATCTCCGTCCACACTACGCCATCAAAACGTATATCACGTGACCATTCGTGCACTCTGGGCATGTGCGTTCTAGTCAGGGCTGGAGCAAGCTGAACTGCCGCTCTAGGCAGAGGACGATCACGCCACCCTCAACCCCAATGTGAAAACGAAAATCACCGGTTATGAAAAACAAGTGAGATGTTGCGGACCTCTATTCTGCTGCCCTATGCGCGGATATAACTGAGGACTCGCGGGTGCGGAGGGAGGTGTCGCAGACGCCGCACTCTCTATTCTGCCGTCCTATGTGCGGATATAACTGAGGATGCGCGGGTGTCGCAGACCTCTATTTTGTCGCCCTATGCGCGGATATAACAGAGGACACATGGGTGCTGATGGAGGTGTCGCTGACGCCGCACTCTCTATATTGTCGCCTATGCGCGAATATGACTGAGGACGCGGATGGTGAGGGAGGTGTCGCGGACATAACTGAGAACACGGGTGGTAAGGGAGGTGTCGTGGACGCGCCGGCCCTGGTTCTAGTATAAACAGGAAGCATTTGTCTCACTTAGCATTTGGTTATTGTTAGTCAACAAACGCCGGTTAAACAATGAACGCGATGGCAAAGAAAGCAAGAGAGGTATTTTTGTAGACAGACAACGAGGTCGAGTTGCTACTAAACGTAACAAATGAATAACTGCACAATGGCGCCTAAAACAGACAATAGTGCAAACAACGCTCCCATTTCTGTGCCCATGTTGTTGTTTGCAGTGAAGGCTGGTCTGCTGTCTTCCGGTAGTGTTAAAGCCATGTCATGTGATAGGGGCTTGATGAATAAGGGAGGGATACGCAATAACACAAAAGCCCCAATCAGGTAGCAAATCTCGGCAGCCCCGCCTCCGTTTTCAGATGTCTCCGTCTTCCCTCATCCACACTGAGACGGAGCAGCAGCGTTTTAGAATGAAAACGGCCTCTCCAGCGTTTCCAAAACGCTCCGCTTTCGCCGCTCGAAAACTCCGGTGTAGTGTGGACGGATGGCGTAACCGTAACAAAACTTATGCGTTTT
>NC_141031.1:45837500-45840000 GCF_052040795.2 Danio rerio
ATGAAAAAATTCAAACATATTGTGCCATTAACCATTCAACTAAACCACAAGTCCACATGTTAAATAGGTCATTTTGGTGCATGTGCGTGTGTGCGTGATCATGCATAACTATTTCAAGCAGAGGAATGAGATTACTGATATCAGATGTCAGAACACCGTGCTTCATACTTCAGCTTTATTAGTCTTCATTTCAATGGAAAGATAGTTGTTCTTCATATGAATCCTGCCAATGAGGAAGCTGCCGTTTTAACTGTTTAATGTTAGTCAATGCTATTAGTACTCTGGGAAATTTTTGAACCCATGTAGAAATGTAATGTATGTCATTTGCATATATTGCCATATATGACATACAAGTTCATATATAGATTTCATATCTATAAAGTATGTCTCACGCACCACATATTTCAGAAAATTGCAAAAATCTCCACTTTTTTATAGCTATATACTCACCGGCCACTTTATTAGGTACACCTGTCCAACTGCTCGGTTGTGCAAATTTGTAATCAGCCAATCACATGGCAGCAACTCAATGCATTTTGGCATGTAGACATGGTCAAGACGATCTGCTGCAGTTCAAAGCGAGCATCAGAATGGGGAAGAAAGGGGATTTAAGTGACTTTGAACGTGGCATGGTTGTTGGTGCCAGAGAGGCTGGTCTGAGTATTTCAGAAACAGCTGATCTACTGGAATTTTCACACACAACCATCTCTAGAGTACAGAGAATGGTCAGAAAAAGAAAAAATATCCAGTGAATGGCAGTTCTAGAGCTCAGGCTGGTGGTGTAATGGTGTGTGGGAGATTTTCTTGGCACACTTTGGGCCCTTTAGTATTAATTGAGCATGGTGTCAACGCCACAGCCTACCTGAGTATTGTTGCTGACCATGTCCATCCCTTTATGAGCACAGTGCACCCATCTTCTGATGGCTACTTCCAGCAGGATAACACACCATGTCATAAAGTGTGAATCATCTCAGACTGGTTTCTTGAACATAACAATGCTACTCAAATGGCCTCCACAGTCACCAGAGCTCAATCCAAAGAGCCCCTTTGGGATTTGGTGGAACGGGAGATTGGCATCATGGATGTGCAGCCGGCAAATCTGCAGCAACTGCGTGATGCTATCATGTCAATATGGAGCAAAATCTCTGAGGAATATTTCCAGTAGCTTGTTGAATGAAGGATTAAGGCAGTTCTGAAGGCAAAAGGGGGTCCAACGTAGTACTAGTAAGCTGTACCTAATAAAGTGGCCGGTGAGTGTATGGACATTTATAAATTGATAGCTAATATATTTAAATTTTATCTGTTTCAATGGTTGAAAAAATATATGCAAGTGGTAATTTTTTCAATATTTCAAAATAAATGGTGCAGTTATGACATTAATGCTTTTATAATATAATAATATAATAATAACAATATAGTTTATATAAGTTTTTTCCTTGCTGCTGTCGCCACCGACTTGCATGGTTCGGGATCTGTAGAGCTGCGCATGGATGGATTTCTCTTCAGTGTTTGGACTCTCAGCAGTGAATATTCAACCACACTGAACTGAACTGAACTGAAAATTGGACTGACACCGTTTCAATTCACTAATCTTCTATGTGAAGCTGCTTTGACACAATCTACATTGTAAAAGTGCTGTACTAATAAAGGTGAATTGAATATTTGAAATCCAAATATGAACTAATTATATCATATGTGATTATATAGTGCCATATATCACATTTCTATGTGGGAATGTTTAGTGAGTTCATCATAATGCTGCATTTGACAGTTTTATCTCTCTGTGTGTGTGTGTGTGTGTGTGTGTGTGTGTGTGTGTGTGTGTGTGCATTATTAAGATTTTTCAGCATGTTCAAACACGCAAATGTTGTTCAAACCATGCAAATCCTAATTGTTTTCACTCTCCCTGTGTTGTTTGCGAGCTGTGATGCGTCGTGGTTTGTTTGCATGTCAGTTCGAAATGAATCTCAGACAGTAGATGAAGGCTCGACTTCAAACAGTACAGATCGAGGAAAGATCAGCAGAAACTCATTGATGCCCGACGCCTGACGTTCACACAGATGTCAAATTAGCTGCTGAAATTCTGGAGATTTCCCAAAAGTAGGCTGTGCATTTTTTTTGCAGAGGTTAAAAAGTTGCTTTGTAACTTCTGCTTTCATCCTTCATGCCTGTTCAGATGTGATTTGTGTCTGGCTTTCAAGATTTTCTAGGGGCCCCCTTAAATCAACAGGCAATCAAAAAGGTGTTTTTAACCATTTACTGGGCAATAAAACATACATGGTACAAATATCATTTAAAACATCAAGGAGTTCACTGATTCGAGTCCCTGCTGAGCCAGAAGGCGTTTCTGTGTGGAGTTTGCATGTTCTCCCCATTTTGGCGTGGGTTTCCTCAGGCTGCTCTGGTTTCCCCCACAGTCCAAACACATGCGCTATAGGGGAATTGATGAACTAAGTTGGCCGTAGTGTAAGAGGGTTGTTGCTGAAAGTACATCCACTGC
>NC_141031.1:45847500-45862500 GCF_052040795.2 Danio rerio
TGCTGGAATAGTTAATGGTTCAATCCGCTGTGGTGGCTCCAGATTAATTAGGGGACTAAGCCAAAAAGAAAATGAATGAATGATTACTCCGTGGTTAGCACTGTCACCTCAAAGCAAGAAAGTTGCTGGTTTGAGTCCCAGCTGGGCCAGTCATTGGTGAACTTAGTAAACAAAATAGGCTGTAACGTGTGTGTATGAGTGTGTATGGGTGTTTCCCAGTACTGGGTTGCAACTGGAAGGGCATTCGATGTGTAAAACATGCTGGAACAGTTGTTGGTTCATTCTGCTGTGGTGATCCAAGATTAATAAAGGGACTAAGCTAAAAAGAAAATGAATGAATGAATGAATGAATGAATGAATGATTACTCTGTTGTTAGCAGTGTCACCTCAAAGCAAGAAAGTTGCTAGTTCGAGTCCCGGCTGGACCAGTCATAGGTGAACTTGGTAAACAAAAATTGAATGAATAAGACTAACTTTAAGTCAAAATTAGCAAAGGATATGATTTACATCAGGCTTGACTTTATATTTCTGCACACATTTAAAAAAAACGAGTCTTCATCTTGAAGGTCGTCTGGTATATTTTCATATTTCACCTGCTGTATATTCAACAGCAGCATGCAGACTGAGTTATACGGGTTTTTCTGTACAGAAATAACTCCTCATGCTTGAGTAATGCGAGTGATTTGGCGAGGGCAGACTGAGGTTAAATGGCTCTCCCAGTGTAAAGTTGGTGTTTTTGTGCAGTAAAGCGTGTGTTAATTGCGGTGAGTGATCAGCTCTGCGTCACCGAGTGAAAGTGTGCAGATCTTAATCAGCACCACCTGTTTCTGTGGACATTAATGAGCAAATGTTCTCCATCTGCATGGAGACTGTAACTATAATGAGCCCGAGTGGTGGCGGTGTGTAAACAGTTTCACTGACTCCACGCTGCTGTGCTGCGCAGATCGCTTTAAGTGGATTATTGATTTTATAATGTAACAGCAACTGCGTTATGATTATGATTCATCTCTGGGGTAATAGAGTTTAATAGAATATTGTTTTACTTTAATATATTTTCTTCAGTATGCAATATGTGTTGCACATTAAAGCAAAACTATACTATGCATTAAAGGGATAGTTCACTCCAAAATCTTAACTCACTCTCTATTTCAACACAGGCTCATTGTGAAAATGTACCCCAGTATACGTTTCTGGAGAGTGTGAATTATGTAGCCAGAGCTATTGACCTTAATCTAAAATGTGGAAGTGCGCCTGTTTCGCGATTGTTTTAGAACTTTTGATTCAGTCGCCTACGGGAGAAATGACTAGGAATAATAAACTACAACGGTCAAACTACTTGCTCTACAAACAAATGTTTGCATTACTATACAGACCAAGTAGAATATTATAATAAGAAAACATCAGTTTGCAACATCAAACAGCGTAATGAGCAGTTTTTAAAGGGCCATGAAAGCCCTTCGTTTCAGCAGGGTGTTTTCACACCTCTACTTTGGAAAAAGTCAGAAAAGTGGGCGTGTCCAGCTCGGTTTAGGGGGGAGTGTCGGAGGAACTAAAGTGGGATGGTGTGGGAGTGTCTATTTGTGCACGCGCGAGTTTCAGTCAAAATACACACACATGAGAAAGTGATGGTGTTTAACCTACATGGACATCTGTAGTCGAATTATTTGCCAAATTATTAAATGTTGGACTTTAACTGCAGTTTGGCTCTTTCATTCAGGGAATTTATTCATGCCCCTCGCGACAAACGCGATATTTGATTCGAGGAACTGCTCTAAGCGTGTATTTTTCATGCAATGTTTAATACCGCACGGCTAATGAGAGAAAAAAAACCTCCGCATTTCCCGGAAACTTAGATGCACACGGCAGGTAGCGTCAGAAAGCCGCGTGTGTTATTCCGGTCACAAAATGCGGTGCTATGTTTGCACTCAGTGCAATAGTTAACTTAATTCGATACGAACAAACTGAATAAACAAAGAGCACTGGTCGCTCACTTACCAAATCTGTAGAGACAGGACAATCACCAGCAACTAGAGCCGCGTCTTTATGAAGAGGAGACTAACGTTACAAGCGAATCCGGATTTGCAGATGAGAACAGCTCTCAGGTAAACAATGTTCCTCCTTAGACATGTAAGTTATTGTTGTCGAGCGTCGCGTACACTGTTAATCCACACGTGACTCCAGCTGAGCTCACAGAGAGAAAATGAAAACGAAACTTAATGGCAGCAAAGTATAAAAGCAACACTTCACGCTTGTTTTGCCAACACAACGTGGCATCTCTGTGGCGTTAACACGGTGACACTAATGAATATTAATGAAGTTGCACAATAGAGCGCGCTGATTGGTTTGAACCAAGCCTTACTTATGCATTAATGCAGCACACTGTAAGACGTAATAAGACTCACTCTGGCACAGACGCCCAGTCTGCACGCTGGAATACACGCTATTATGTCATGACCGTGACGCAGCTTCAAAAATTCGTTTCAAACAGGAAGTACGAATTTGCTTGAAATAACGCAAAAACAACCAATTTACACTTTTTAGTGAAATATAGGTGTCCTAATAGTGTTTTTTCAGCAGTGTGGGACACATATACGACTGTCAACAGCTCAAACACATGTGTTTTGGTGTTTCGTGACCCTTTAATGTCTAAAAATAAATGGAAGTGATTGAGACTGGAAGTCTCGAGTCTCTTTGAAAAGATTCAAATGGCTGCGCCCACTCATTGGCTAAGAATAAGGTGAATAAATGGCTGTAATTTGTCCGCCAACCTCCAACTTATCCAGCACATGTTTTATGCAGCCCTTCCAGCTGCAACCCATCACTGGGAAACATCCATACACACCCATTCACACACATACACTGCGGGCAATTTAGCCTACCCAATTCACCTGTAGCGCATGTGTTTGGACTGTGGGGTTAACCGGAGCCGCCAACACGGGGAGAACATGCAAACTCCACACAGAAACGCCAACTGACTCAAAGCTCGAACCAGCAACCTTCTTGCTGTGAGGCGACAGTACAACTGAGCCACCGTGTCACCGTTATAAATACATTAATTAAATACAATTCTGTAGCTCCTGCTCAGCTATAATGCAGACACTACATTGCATATATTTGCGATGTGACTATTGCGGATGCGAACATTGCGATATCGATGCTGAATCGATATTGTGTGCTGCCCCATGTTTCACTTTAATACCCCTGCGCAGTAAGAAGTGCACTTGTTTCTGATTGAGATATCTAGTCTTGGCTCATTACTGCAGATCTAGCTCAATGTTTAGTCACAGGTCTGCATGTATCCGCTGTTTTAAAGCAAACTTCAGATTTCAGAGCCGTGAGTTTCCGCTTCATAAACAGCCTTTCATCCGGCGTGCTGTAAATCCAGCGGTGTGCAAACATGTCCAGCGCTGGTGTGATTTGTGCGCTGCTGCAGATGAAACGGCGGTCGTAGCTGTGCTTGTTTAATTTTAACACTCGCTCAGGAATAAAAGCAGGACTCTGTAAAGCTTCTGCTGCTCACAAACACGCGCATGTCTCTGCTCATGCTTGAGTTGTGTTTTTCCCTCGTGAATAAAGCTTAATGCAGAGATGAGATGAATATAGGATTGATTTGCAACTTGGATTATATATACTACATGTCTAATGGAAATTATATAGGTTGCAATATATAGATCTTCTTTATCATCATGACCTGATGTGGGGTCAGTGCACTGTTGAACATCTGACTACGTATGAAAATATTCTTAAGAAATACAGTTGAAACCAGAAGTTTACACACTCTAAAAAAAGGACCATAACCGTTTTTTTTTTTATGTCTGATGCTAAATGATACTAAACGTTTACTATTTCAGGTTTGTTATGATTACCTAAATCATTTTCATTTGCTAAATGCCAGAATAATGAGAGAATTATTTATTAATTTCAAGACAGCCAAAAGTTAACTTACATTTCTTAGATTTTTTTTTTTTTAATTTTGCGTTTAAGCTGTATAACTTTGCTCAAATATTTTGGCTTTTCTTCCGCAACCTTCTCACAATAATTTGAAGGAATTCTGGCCCATTCCTCCTGACAGAATTGGTGTAACTGAGTCAGATTTGTTGGCTGTCTTGCTCGCACAAGCTTTATCACACATTTTTATAGGATTGAGATCAGGGCTTTGTGATGGCCACTCCGAAACATTTACTCTGTTGTCTATAAAGCACATTTGAACTAATTTGGCAGTGTGCTTAGGGTCATGGTCTGTTTGGAAGATTCATTTGTGGCCAAGTTTTAAAGATTTTGAACTTGATTTGAGATGTCATTTATTTATTCCTTCATTCATTTATTCATTTATTTTCTTTTCGGCTTAGCCCCTTTATTAATCAGGTGTCACCACAGCAATATGAACCGCCAACTAATCCAGCATATGTTTTTACACAGCGGATGCCACAAACCAACACTGAGAGTGTATGGGTGTTTCCCATTTACACACATACACTAGGTGAATTGGGTGAACTAAATTGGCCGTATAGCGCATGTGTTTGGACTGTGGGGGAAACTGGAGCACCCGGAGGAAACCCACACCAACACGGGGAGAACATGCAAACTCCACATAGAAATGTCATCTGACCCAGCCGGGGCTCGAACCAGCGACTTTCTTGCTGTGAGGTGACAGTGCTGACCACTGAGCCACTGCACCACCTTTTTTAGAAACATAAATTATTTATTTATTTATTATTTTTATTTATTTATTTATTTATTTTATTTATTTATTTTTATTATTTATATTTATTTTTATTTATTTATTTATTTTTATTATTTATATTTATATTTATTTATTTTATTATTTATTTATAATTTTTATATTTATTTATTTATTCATTTATTTATCTTTATTTATATTTATTTTTTATATTTATTTATTTATTCATTTATTTACTTTATTTATTTATTTTCATTTTATTTTTTTACTCATTTATTTATTTTTATTTTTATTTACTTATTAATTAATTTTATTTATTTATTTATTTATTTATTTATTTATTTTTTAAAAAATGCAGTTAATAAAACCAATTATTCTTGAATCTAGCCCATGGTATCAATTACTACTTAAAATTGAAATTGAAATATATTAAATAGTAATAATATATTCAATCTTTGCAGTTTTTATTCTATTGTTAATCAAATAATTGAAGCCTTGTTGAGCAGAAAAGGCTTTAATTAAAATTACTCAAAATATTAAACATTTTTGACCATTATAGCTCAGAAAATTTGGAAAAAACTTGATCTGAGATGTTTATTAATAATTTCCCAATCTGCCGTAGAGTTACACTGTCAAAAGGATCTGTTATTAAACTGTTTTCGTATTTTGCGATTCACAAGTGTTTTCTGTTTATTTCCAGTTGTGGAATGCATTATGGGATGTTGATCTTTGCTCTGGTGAGTTTTGATGTTGAAAATTCAGCTCTACAGTTGAACAAAGTGACATTATTAATGTTTTTAGTTGTTTAAAATAATGTATAATATTTATAGAAATAAGTGTGTAAAGCAACAGAAACTGTGCTGCAGTTCATCACAAGGTGTTTGTAGTGTAATATACCACACCAACCCAGACATCAGAGCACTGCAAACTATTAACAAATGTTCATAAAAGTCACTTTATCCAGCTTTTCAAGGTTAAAAGTTGTTGAAAGAAGGATCAGTCACATAATGCCAATAAAAAGCAGAAATAAAGGAGAAAATAAAAACATGAAGCACAAAATATGGAAAACTGCTCATTTAGGGATATCTTTTACTGTGTATAAAATCACTGTAAAGCTCATTTAATGATTTTTTCAGTGGTATGTTGGCAGATCTGAGCATGTTTGAGACATTCTTGAGGCGACGATCATATCATGGGAGGAAAACATGGTTAATTAAGTCACAAGCGCGTCTCATTGCTGTGATTTTAATTAGGTGGAGTGACTGACTTTGTTTATATAAAATCATAAAGACAGACAGGTTCAACATGTTATGTGTCTTTAACAGTTTTTGTAATAACTCCAGACGCAGCCAAATCTTGTTTCGTTACGTTTCATGTGTATTGGGGAGTTCAGCCCTATAATTATCTCCAGCATTCATCATAAACCGGTGGTTTGTGAGTGTTTTTCTCTGGAAATTTAGTACTGTAACTGCATTCCAGCAGCAGATTATTATGAAGCGCTCACAACTGCTTTCAGCTCATTATATATTATGCATGATTTACAAAGTCTCGCCAACTTCTCCAATAAGATGTGGTTTTTTGTGTATTTTTTAAGTTCAGAAAGCTTTGACATTGCTCTGATCTGCATGATGTGCCGTCTGATAATATGCAATATTCAGGATTAATTTAGTGACGCATATATCCTCAGGATAAAGGAACGCTGTGTTCTGAAGTTTTTGTGTGTGTGTATGTGTCAGGACATTTTGTTCATGTTTATTGTTTAGATATTCAAATACTGAATTATCAGCTGTGTTGTGACTGGCTGTGATCAGCATCAGTTTTACTGTATATTGCGTGTAGATTTTAATGTTTAATGATGCAGTTGTTTTATATTATTTTATATATTTTTTAAATATTTCCAAAATGTATTATTTTTCTGTATTATAAAAAATTTCTATTTGTATAGATAATGATCATTTTTTATAAATCTGATTATATAAACTGCATTTAATAATATGGTCATGGTCATTTAAAATAGTTTGATGTGAGCCTAAAATAGATTGTTGTTATTATTTTTAGTTGGTTGGCAAAGAATTCAGTATTAATAAAGAGATTATATTGAAATATAATGACAAATAGTTTTTATCAATAACAATTTTATTTTTTTTACATGCATTAGCTAAACATTCTAATAAGAAATAACTATATATATATATATATATATATATATATATATATATATATATATATATATATATATATATATATATTACTAGTTCAAAATTAAATCTATGAATGAATGAATAAATAATGTATATAATACTAGTGATATAATTACTATTTTACATTAGCATTACAGTTTGGATTAATTATAAATATGGTATTATTTCTAAAGTCTCTTATGCTGGTCAAAATTGCATTATTTGACCTAAAATACAGTAAAAACAATGATTGCTTAAAAATTTTAAACTCTGAATTATCAGCTGCCCTGTGATTGGCTGTGATCAGCATCGGTTTTACTGTACATTGTGTGTAGATTTTATGTTTAGGGATACCGTTACTTTATATTATTTTCTATATTTCCAAAATCTATTATTTTTTATGATTTAGTATTGGAAAATTTCTGTTTGTATAGATAATAATCATTTTAGAAATCTGATTTTATAAACTGCATTTAATAATATGGTTATGATTTTTTAAAACGTTTTGATGTGAGCCTAAAATAGATTGTTGTTCGTTTTTTTAGTTAGTTAGCAAAGAAGTCCGTATTAAGAAAGTGATTATATTGAAATATAAGGTCAAATAGTTTCATTAATAACAATTTAATTTTTTTACATGCATAAACATAACATTCTTAAAAAAAAAAAAAAAAAAAAATATATATATATATATATATATATATATATATATATATATATATATATATATTTTTTTTTTATATATATATATATATATATATATATATATTTATTTATTTATTTATTATTATTATTTTTTTTTACGTGTTAAATTAAATCCATGAATAAATTAATGAAAAAAAATGTAAATAATTCTACAGATATAGTTATTACACTACATTAGCATTACAGTTTGGATTAATTATAAATATAATATTATTTTTAAAGTCTCTTATGCTGGTCAAAATTGCATTATTTGACCTAAAACACAGTAAAACAATGATTGGTTAAAAATTTAAAACACTGAATTATCAGCTGCGCTCTGATTGGCTGTGTTCAGCAGCAGTTTTACTGTACATTTGTGATACAGTTGTTTTATATTATTTTATATATTTTTTATGTTTCCAAAATGTATTATTTTTTTGATGACTTAATGTTGTAAAATTTCTATTTGTGTAGATAATGATCATTTTATAAATCTGATTATATAAACTGCATTTAATAATATGGTCATGATCTTTTAAAATTGTGTGATGTGAGCCTAAAACAGATTGTTAAAATTAACAAAAACAGTATAAGACCCAAATAAACACTATATAAAAACATTTAAAATATATTTTTAGCTAGATTACTATATAGCAAGATTACTAATATTATTATGTCTAACTATATTATTTTTTATCAATAACAGTTTTGAATATTTACATAATATAATTAGATTTAATTTTGAACTAGAAAAATTTTTATGAATGAATGAATGAATACATTTATAAATAACACTAGAAATATAATTACTACTAATAAATAACAATATTATTGCAGTTTGGATTAATTATATTTCTAACAGGTGGCACGGTGGCCTCACAGCAAGAAGGTCACTGGTTTGAGTCCCAGCTAGCTCAGTTGGTGTTTCTGTGTGGAGTTTGCATGTTCTCCCCGTGTGGGTGTGGGTTTCCTCCGGGTGCTGCGGTTTCCCCCACAGTCCAAACACATGCGGTACAGGGGAACTGATTAACTAAATTGGCCTCACTGTATGAGTGTGTGAATGAGTGTGTATGGGTGTTTCCCAGTACTGGGTTGCAGCTGGAAAGGCATCCACTGTGCAAAACATATGCTGGAATAGTTGTCTGTTCATTCCTCTGTGGTGGCCCCTGATAAATAAGGGACTAAGCCAGAGGAAAATGAATGAATGAATATTTCTAATGTAATTTTTAATTATTTTTAAAGTCTCATGATAGTCAAAATTATTTTTAATTGATTTAAAATACAGTAAAATACAATGATTTTCTCTTTATGTACTTTTATTTGATACTTTTGGCTCCTTTGACCCAGAGCCGATTGATGCAAGAGCTGATATAACAAAGACAAAAGAACATTCGGGCTTACGCTGCATCTGTGTGTCGGAGTGTGTGTGAAATAGTTTCCAGTGTCGTCTCTGTGCGGATTACTTTTTCATTTCCAGGAACTGGAGTTTGCTGTGTGCTTTATCAGCTCTTCAGTCTGTAAATCTGCAGCTTTCAGAGTTTTGCGAGGGACAGAATAGAGTTGTAATCTTGTGATTATTTCTCTGACCTGCAGGTCGCCAGTGTTTGTCATCAGTTCATGAATGCAGGACACCGTCTCTCCTCGCGCAGCAGCTTATGTAAGATGGCATAACATTATTAATATCTCACGTAAGATCTGCTTTTGTCAATCCATTTATGCAAGTCAAACTCATGTTTGGAGGGATTTGGAGCAGCACAAAGTTTGTGTGTGTGTGTGTGGTTTGCTTTTTAGGCCCTCAGAATAACATTGAACTGAAGCAAACCGAATTGAACTGAGCTTGACCTGTACCATACTGAACTGAAGTGAAGATTGTTGTTGAAATTGTTATAATAATTTAGACAGAATTTTGGCAGCATGGTGTTTCAGTGGTTAGCACTGCTGCCTCACAGCAAACAGGGCCAGTTGGCATTTCTGTGTGGAGTTTGCATGTTCTCCCCATGTTGGTGGGGGTTTCCTCCTGTGGTTCTGGTTTCCCCCACAGTCCAAACACATGCGCTATGTGAAGTTTATTTCTAAACTAATTTTGAGAGGATCATGTGCTTATGATTGACACGGTTGGCCCAGAGTCAAGCTAATGTACGAGCCACCAATCAGATGATTCCTAATTCAGTATACTGTAAATAACAAAGCAACTTGCCTTTAGTCATCTTCGTCCCCTTCTACCCCCTTTTCCTCTATAGGGCAGCATGGCGGCCCAGTGGCTATCATGGCAGCATGAATGCTTCTGGCTTGGGTCTCTACCCGGCCGGACAGCATTTCTGTGTGGAGTTCATGTTCTCCCCGTGCTTGCATGGGTTTTCCCCGGGTCCTCCCTCAGTCCAAAAAACATGAGACATAAGCAAATTGATTAAATTAAATCAGCACTATATTCAATTCTACCAGCAACACATCACTTAAGCCATCCTTAAGCAGCAGGAGGGGGGGTGGGGGTCTACCTGAGCTCAAACTTCCCTCTCGCTCTGCAAACGGGAGGGAGCCCCGGGTTCGAGGATCTCATGAGCTCAGGGCTCTCTCCAGGGACAGCATCCCAAACTAGCTTAATATCAATCAACAGCTACGTGTGAAGTCTTGAAAGAGGAACTGAATAAGCTAAACTAAATTACACTAGTGTGTGTGTGCGTGTGTGTGTGCGTGTGTGTGTGCGTGTGCGTGTGCGTGTGCGTGTGCGTGTGCGTGTGCGTGTGTGTGTGTGTGTTTTCTAATACTGGGTTGCATTCGCTGCTTAAAAGATATGCTGGATTATTTGGCAGTTCATTCTGCTGTGGCCACCTCTGATGAATAAGGGACTCAGCCAGAAGAGAATGAATGAATGAATGGAAAAAATCAAAATTTAGTTAAACCCATATTATTTTTCTTTACTCTACTGGTATGGTTTATAAACCTATTTATATTCAAGTGGGTGTGTGTGTGTGTGTGCGTGCGTGCGTATGTATGTATGTATATAGAGAGATAGATAGATATACAAGCCAAAAATACATAACATAACAAAAAGCATAACAAAATCGTAAATGATTGTAGAAATTAAAATTGACTAAATTATTCAAGACAAATGTAAATAAAAATAATGCTTAGAAAAAATATATTTCTATATCTATATATACATACACACACACACACACACACACACACACACACACACACACACACACATATATATATATATATATATATATAAGCTCTACCTGACAAAAGTCTTGTCGCCTATCCAAGTTTTAGGATCATCAAATAATAACTTGGCTTCTAGTTGATCATTTAGTATCAGAAGTGTCTTATATGAAAGGCAAAGGCCACTAGATGACGCTTATTTGAGCACAATAAAATATGATCATGCCTTGTTTATTAATGATTTCATTAGGACAGTAAGGTCTGACTTTGCTTAGACTAAAGTCTTATCACTGAACAGAAATAATGTCCAGTATAGAATATAAAGTCCTGCTGCAGTGGAGACAGAATGAATATTGTGTCTGACTCCATCATGAGCTTGGAGGACTGCATCCATACATCTCTGACATGACTCACATCACTGATTAATAAAGTCATCTGGAATGAAGAAGAAAGCGTTCCTGCAGGACTCCCAGAGTTCATCAAGAGTCTTTGGGTTCATCTTCAATGCCTCCTTCATCTTAGCCCCGATATGCTTAATAATGGTAATATACTGTATGGTGACTGGGCTGGCCAATCCAGGAGCACCTTGACCTTCTTTGCTTTCAGGAGCTTTGTTGTGGAGGCTGAAGTATGAGAAGGAGCGCTATCCTGCTGGAGAATTGTCCCACACTAATTTTATTTACACACACACACACACACACACACACATATATATATATATATATATATATATATATATATATATATATATATATATATATATATATATATATATATATATATATATATATATATATATGTGAATAAAATTAGCGTAATTAACAAATTGATGAAGCGTACTGAACTTGAAAACATCGAAAAACTAAAATACTGTAGAATTTTAATGCCAATCTGTTTTTTTCCCGTAACGTTTGTTTTATTTACAACCCCCAAAAATCCAGTGTGCAAAGACATTCAGCCATTTTAATTATGATTTTAATTGTCCAAAAAAATTAATTTGTTAAGCCGCTGAACTGAACTGAATCATCTGAGCATCAGAACTGCAGTGATTCTACAGATTTCCAGATCATACTGAACTGAAAACACAGCCATTGAGGGGTTTCTCTGTGTCTTTCAGTGGTCAGTGTGTGTGTGTGTGTGTGGTGTTGTAGACGGCAGGATCACTCCTCTCCTTTTATGGTGGCTTGAGTGCTTGTGTGTGTATGTGAGAGAGGAGTGACGGAGCGTTTGCAGTGGCGATGGCGGATGAAATGCCTGAATGAACTGAATTAACGAGGAGTTCAGTCACACTGACGCTTCAGTCTGAACTCTGAGGAAAATCACACACACTCACTCACTATAGCAGATTACAGGAAGACGGAGAAGGATGAAGACTGTGAGTGAGTGTGTGCAAGTGAGAGAGAGAAAGAATAAATATGAGTGTATTTGAGGGTGAGTGTGTATTAGTATGTTTATGGTTTGCATGTGTGTACGTAATTTGAGCACGTTTGCAAGAGAGAGAGCTTGTGTGTGTGTGTGTGTGCTTGTAAGAGATTTTTTTATATACTCTGCATCCGGAAAGTATTGATAGCGCTTTACTTTTTCCACATTTTTTTATGTTACAGCCTTATTCCAAAATGGATTAAATTCATTTATTTCCTCAACATTCTACACACAATCCCCCATGATGACGATGTGAGAAAAGGAGTTTTTGAAATTGTTGCAAATTTATTAAAAATAATAAACCTAAAAGATCACATCTACAGTATTCACAGCCTTTGGTGTGAAGCTCTACATTGAGCTCAGGTTCATTCTGTTTCCTCTGATCATTCTTGAGATGTTTCAGCAGCTTCATTGGAGTTCACCTGTGCTCAATTCAGCTGATTGGACATGATTAGAAAAGGCATACACCTGTCTATATAAGGTCCCAGGGTTGGCAGTGCATGTCAAAGCACAAACTAAGCATGAAGACAAAGGAATTGTCTAGTCCTCCGAGACAGGATTGTCTTGAGGCACAAGGCTGGGGAAGATTAAAGAAAAGTTTCTGCTGCTCTGAAAGCTCCAATGAGCACAGCGGCCTCCATCATCCGTAAGTGGAAGATGTTTGAACTACCAGGACTCTTCCTAGAGCTGGCCGGCCATCTAAGCTGAGTGATTGGGGGAAAACGGCTTTAGTCATGGAGGTGACCAATAACCTGATGGTCACTCTGTCTGAGCTCCAACGCTTTTCTGTGAATAGAGGAGAACCATCTGTGCAGCAATCCACCAATCAGGCCTGTATGGTAGAGTGGCCAAACGGAAGTCACTGCCTGCCCGGAATTTGCCAAAAGGCATCTGAAGGACTCTCAGAGCATACGAAACTACATTCTCTGGTCTGACGAGACTCGAACTCTTTGGAGTGAACGCCAGGCGTTACGTTTGGAGAAAAGCAGGCAGCGCTCATCACCATGCTAATACATCCCTACAGTGAAGCATGGTGGTGTTGGCATCATGCTGTGGGGATGTTTTTCAGCAGCAGGAACTGGAAGACCAGTCAGGATAGAGGGAAAGATGAATGCAGCAATGTACAGAGACATCCTGAATGAAGACCTGCTTCAGAGTGCTCTTGACCTCAGACTGGGGCGACGCTTCATCTTCCTGCAGGACAATGACCCAAAGCACACCGCCAAAATATCAATGGAGTGGCTTTACAACAACTCGGTGTATGTCCTGCCAGAGCCCAGACCTAAATCCTATTGAACATCTCTGTAGAGATCTGAAAATGGCTGTACACCATTGCTTCCCACTCAACCTGATAGAGCTGGAGAGGTACTGCAAAAAGGAGTGGGCAAAAACTCCAAAGACAGGTGTGCCAAGCTTGTGGCATCATATTTAAAGACTTGAGGCTGTAATCGCTGCCAAAGGTGCATCAACAGAGTATTGAGCAAAGGCTGTGAATATTGATTGAGGAAAGAAATGAATTGAATCCATTTTGGAATAGGTGATAAGGCTATAACATAAACAAATGTGGAAAAAGTGAAGCGATGTGAATACTTTCTGTATGCACTGTGCATATACACCCAGGTCTATTAATTTTGAAACATCAACACAATTCTAACAATTTTGGCTCTGTACACAAACACAATAGATTTGAAGTAAGTTGTCAGCTTTAATTCGAGGGTATTTACATCCAAATCAAGTTAACGTTGTAAGAGTTATAGCAGTTTGCATATGTGCCTCCCACTTGTAAAGGGACCAAAAGTAATGGGACAATTGGCTTTTCAGCTGTTCCATGGCCCGGTATGTGTTAATCCCTCATTATCCCAACTTCAATGAGCAGATAAAAGGGCTACAGTTCATTTTAAGTGTGCTATTTGCATTTAGAATCTGTTGCTGTCAACTCAAGATGAGATCCAAAGAGCTGTCACTATCAGTCAAGCCATCATTAGGCTGAAAAAACAGAACAGACCCATCAGAGAGCTAGAAAAACATTAGACATGGCTCTTAAAAAGAGGAAACACACCAGTGAGCTCAGCAACACACACATGCAGAAATGCAAACTGGCCTAGCCGGGACTCGAACCAGCAACCTTCTTGCTGTGAGAATATATGCTTTTATTATAAATGATAATAGTTACACCTGATTTTGAACCCGTTACACTGTTCACCAGGGAAAAAAAATCAGATATAAATCTCAGTGTGTAAGTAAATGAACCACACACACCTCTCCTCATCGAGAGATAATTGAAATATTATTCATACCAGAAACACAAACTGCTGCCGCTGGCATGCTGAGCTTTGACAGTGTTATAAACGCCCGGCACTGGATTTTTTTTTAAAAGCCTCCTGACGTGCATTTAAGGCCTCTGTGTGACTCAAATTGCAGTTTGGGTTTTTTTTTTTTTGCGAGCACTAAAGTCATTCAGCGGAGCTCAGTGTGATTGTGGAGAAGTGAAGACACAAACGCTGCTGTCAGACCTCACACTCTAATGGCCTCCAGTTTTCACAGCCGGCACCTCTTATAATGGAGCCTCGGCCCCGCCCACTGCTCTATCACCATGGTGACCAGCCAAACGGCCACACCCACCCCTTTTAAAACAGCGAGCGCTGGCAGAAACGTTCATTCACGAGAGCCACACGAAGTCAACCAACAAACACACCGAATGATGTGCTCATGCAGAGCTTTTGAGAAAGTGCTGTTAAAAACACATAATTAAACCAAACGCGACTGAGGCAAATAATAGATTCACAATCATGCATAATCGCACAAATAGGGGCAGAGTTCAATAAAATCATCAATTAACCACAAACGAGAGGCGTAAAGGGATTTTTCATC
>NC_141031.1:45870000-45885000 GCF_052040795.2 Danio rerio
TTTTTTCACATTTGTTAAATATGTAATTTTTTATTTATGTTTAGAATATTAGTAAAAGAGTTTGGATAATTTTTATTATTAAATGTGAATGTATTAAATATTATTTAATTATGTACAATAAAATAGTTAAAGACAAAGTTATTAGCCCTCCTGTGAGATTAAATTTTTTTAAAATATATTTTCCAAGTGATTTTTAACATATTTTAAACATAATAACTTTAACTCATTTCTAGTAAGTCATTCATTTTATCTTTGCCATGATGACAGCACATAATATATTACGAGTTATTTTGCAAGATACTAGTATTCAGCTTAAAGGGTCATGACACCCCCCACTTTCGGTTCAAGTCTACCTCAATGTTTTCAAAAGATGCATGATAATGGGCGTGGAACTCCACGAGCAAAGAGCAGGAGGGGGCGTGGCCAGCAGAGCAGGGGAGAAGGAGGGGAGCGATCAACTGTTGTCAGTCGGCTCACAAAATGAGACATGAACCGTGAGGAGACTCATGATTTTATAGTTTACAAAGGTAAAATGTAAAGAAATAAACAGTAATTTAATGCCCTGCTACATTTATTCGTAATTTCAAATACAGATAACCACAATTTATATCATTATAAAGATAATCGTGTTCATATAAACACTACAAATGAGGACTTCTCCCTCAATCCCCGGGTCTGATTGCAGACTCAGTGCAGCAGGTCTCTTGCCCTGTCTATTTTAACCATTAGCCCTGCTGGTAATCTGGAGGATTTAGACGAACACAGCAGCACGGCGATTTGTCTAAATGTGAATGAACTCCTGATTCTCATGCTCCAATTCTCGTACTGCTCTCCCGATAAAAATGTTTGCTGCACAGAAATACCTTTGCTGTATCGGCCCTGAAAGCATTGCAGGAAAAAACATGCAACATACTGTGGATCATGGAAATAAACACATACAACCCTTCATGAACGGCTAAATACTGTGTGCTGTGGGTCCGTGGATGCGGTCTCACCCAGTCATCAACATAGGGTCTCACAGCTTGGCACTGGCAGGTCTGCCTTGCTTTCGGAAAGCAGGTGCTCTCATGAATAATTAAGAAGCTGGCTCTCCTCATAGGATAAGAAAACTCTGCTATGAATAATAATGAGAAACCGATGCGTCATCTTTGCACTTGCAATTTTGTGCTACGTCACCGATTTTGATCCGCCCCAAAAATCATTTTAAACCCAAAATTATCCAGTTTTCCCCACAATTACAACAGGTGCTAACATCGTCTTAACTGATGCTCAACACACACACACATCTGTTAACATCTCAAAAAAAGTACTTGAGGGTTTCGTGAACCTTTAAAGCAGGGGTTCTCAACCTTTTTCACTTCATTATCTGATCAATGTTTGAAGGCCCACCTGTCTGACATTTTTTTTCTAAAATATTTGTATGAAATATATATATATCTATATATCTATATATATCTATATATATATATATATATATATATATATATATATATATATATATATATATATATATATATATATATCAATATATATATATATATATATATATATATATATATATATATATCAATATATATATATATATATATATATATATATATATATATATATATATATATATATATATATTAAGGGTGGAGCCGAACCCGAATACGGTATTCGGAAAGGCACGAATAGCGTGTTTTTACGAATACTTGATTCGAACAAATACTTGAAAAATTATTTGTATTCGGGAGCAAGAAAAACACTATATCAAAAAGCAGCGTTTCCTCATGAGACCACAGTGCATGCCCGCGTGAGTGAGTGAGTGAGTGAGTGAGTGAGTGAGTGAGTGAGTGAGTGAGTGAGTGAGTGAGTGAGTGAGTGAGTGAGTGAGAGAGAGAGAGAGAGAGAGAGAGAGAGAGAGAGAGAGAGAGAGAGACACACGCTCAGTGCAAAACGCGCCAAAGCCCGAAACTGAAAGCGAGACGTGACTTTTAAGGGGCTGTTTCATATGGATTTATTAATCATTCTTACTGTTCAGTGATCGCAAACTGCCGTAGTTATTAAAGACGCAAACCTCTCACTGCACGTCAGCTGCGCACCTTCAGCAGACCTCCTCATTCCTGCAGCACGAGAGCTTTATGATTGTTTATGCGCGCCAAAAGTGGCGGATCTGTCCGGTAAAATATCTGACTGCGTGTCACCGCATCCCTAAGGACTGTTAGGCGAAATATTTGACTGCATGTCACTGCATAACAAACCACTGACACAATATGACTAGAGAAATCTCCACTGTGCCACTGTGCGTATGGTAAGCCGTTTTAGCATTTAAACCTTGTTCAGACTATCCATAAATATATTTAGAAATATCTCTAATTATATTTTGACTTGTCATAATTATGATTCAGATTGGAAATATCTGCAAATATATTATGACTGACTAGTCATATTCCTCCATTGACTTCCATTGAAAAATATTTGCAGATATCTCTAAATAAACAAACAAACAAACAAACCTTGTGTCTTTTTTGTGGCAGGCGGATGATAATAGCAAGGCTGTATCTTTTAGTATTATATAGAATACTTTTGTTCTGCCAGATCTCCCAGGCAAGTTTTATTTAGATTTATTTAGTTAATTTTAGTTTTTGGAATTCTGTCAATTGGAAAAAAGTT
Organism: Danio rerio; assembly: GCF_052040795.2. NCBI lineage: Eukaryota > Metazoa > Chordata > Actinopteri > Cypriniformes > Danionidae > Danio > Danio rerio. The sequence goes on from NC_141031.1 coordinate 45,872,656, forward strand.
CTTTCAGAAGAAGAACAGTTTTTTGAAGTATTATTTGTTTTTATTCTGTCTATTCAGTGTCCTTCAACAAGAACGGTGGTGGTGGGGTTCATAATATTCACAATGGTATTTTATTAGTTGTAGGTTTAACTATGGATGAGATAATGGCTTCTATGTTATTTTCTTTTCAATGACATTTCTTATCACATGTTCAAAAACAACAACCAATATTGCATATCTATAATTTATATAATGGGTATAATTAAACAATACTTTCACTATAACGTAAATTAGAAGTGTAATAGAAAAAATATATATTTCTGCGCCATTTTGAATTTTACTCGAATACAAATACAAATACAAATACTTTTCCCCCTCAACAAATACAAATACAAATACCGGCTGCTCCGCACATCCCTAATATATATATATATATATATATATATATATATATATATATATATATATCAATCAGGAGTTTCCCTAATTTAGGCGGTGACAGTAAACATTACCATAAAATTCTTAATAAAATAATAAACACATTAAGGGTGTTTATTTGCTGAAATTCCTATTAAAATCTGTTTTATTTATATTGTGCAACGTATATTTATAATGTTTTTGTGCATGTTATATATATATTAAACTCAGGTAAACAATAAATCGTTGAATGAATGCTGTAATGTATGAATAATCCTCGGTTAAACATGCGTGAAGAACATGTGACCATCAAGAAGATTACAGCATCTCATTTCTTATAGGACGCGTTCTGTGTTCTCGCGGTCTCCCGAGTTCGTTCTTCCAAGGTAACCTGGCAGGACCGATCTCCACATGAACGCAAGTCTGTTTTCTGCGTTCTTGGAATTGAAAAAAAGCCATAATCTGAACTAAACTAAACTGAATTGAAAACAAACAGGAAGTGCATTTTTAGATATTAATTAAAAATTAGAAGGGCAAACTCCTTTTTTTCTTAATGATATGCACAGATGAATTGCTCATGCCAAAATAGCTTAGTTTGGATTTCTTGGGGAATTTAAATATCACTAGGGAAATATTTAAAAAAAAAAATAGTAATTTCACAGAAGGTGAATAATGTTGTCTTTAACTGTATTTCACCTGCTTTTGACCCGCTGCATTCATCCATCAATACCCCATTCAGATCAGAAGAAACAAGTGAATTAATAAGTATATGAAGAGAACTTTTTAAACGGCGAGAGTTTTGTTTTTGAATAATGCTCTTTATAAATGTGTTCAGTAGATCAGTGATAATAGTGCTGTATTTGAAGTGTGAAGTGTCTTTTCAATACTCCATATTAATGTGCAGAGATGAAACACATCACACACAGTTTCATCTGCTTTTGATTTAAATTCTGCGTGAGTGTGTGTCTGAGTGAGAGAGATTCTGTGTGTGTGTGTGTGTGTGTGTGTGTGTGTGTTAATAGTGTTTGATTTGACGAGTAACTCCACAGCTCTGACTGAACACGATATCCCACACTTCAGAGAAACACTGCGTCATATTTTAAATGGTAAAATACCTTCTTTGCTCCTTGTTAAATGTGTGAGGAGCAAAAACATTGACGTTTGAGTGGTCTGATGCAAGCAAAGAGCTGAGTTTATACTGTTTAAGCTGCTTCGTATTCTTCTGAGACCACATTTCTAAAGGCATCTCCTCCTACAGCTTTCAAACTACAACCACTAAACTTGGCTCAGAGCTTCAGGCTGATCTGAGTATGTGTGCTATGTCTTTTCTTACTGATCAGGTGTACGGTTTTCATATTACAAGCAATCAATTCTGAGAAAAGGGGGTAGACTTTAAATGAGAGGGGGTGAAAACTTTTGCACAGCGAATTTTACTGAATATTTAATCTTCATTCACACAGTTCAACAACAATTACCAATATGATAATGCTTACAGTATATAAAAACACCTAGCAACTAGCCTAGGGAAAGCTAATGACATTATAAGAAATGTTAACAATGCGTTAAAGCCTACTTAAAAAATGCTAGCAATGTGTTTAAGCCCATTAATGTTTTAAAACGTTAAAAAAGTGCCAGAAACATATGAGCAACATGCTAATTCATGTTAATTCACTAAATCAATGTTGACTATTTTAGAAAAATGTTACCAAGCTGTGTTAATTCATGCTAAGTTAAAAATATTGATATTTTGAAACTTGGTAAAACATGCCCTGTAACATGTTAACATCATGCTCAAACATGTATACAATCTAAAATGTTATTAACATTACAAATCAATCTAAATTCAGGTTAGCAACATGTTAGTAGTATGTTAAATATGGTAGCAATATGCTAAGTGTTCTAAAACATGCTAAAGCTACATTCATACAATACTATGCCGATATTGTCAAAACAATGCAACTTTAATGTCAAAAATGTGCGAGCAAAATTCTTAATGTGCCACATGAATGAACATGTTAGTATGCGTTAACACTATGCTAATGTACATTATCATGTGAATGTCATGTTAACAATGTATTAGCAACTTGGTAAAACATGATAGTAGCATGTTAACATCATGCTCAAACATTTACACACTCTAAAATTTTAGCGAAATTACAAAACAATCTAAATTGTATGCTAAAGCATGCTAGCAACATGTTAGTAGCATGTTAACCATGTTAGCAATATACTAAAGGGGTTCTAAAATGTGCTAAAGCTGTCATATTAATTAAATTCATACAATACTATCCCAATTTTATGTCAATAAAACAATGCAACTTTAATGTCAAAAAGGTGTGAGCAAAGTTTTTTATGTGCTAGAAACATGTTGGCAACATGAATGAACATCTTAATATGCTAACACTATACTAGCATACATTATCATGTTCAAACAGTGTTAGCAACTTGAAAAATTATGCCCTGTAACATGTTAATTTCATGCTCAAACATGTAAACGATCTAAAATGTAGCAACATTACAAAGCAATTTAAATTGTATGCTAAAGCATGCTAACAACATTTTAGTAGCATGCTACAACATGGTAGCAATATGCTAAGAGAGTTCTAAAACTGTAGTATCAACTACATTCATACAAAACTTTGTCAGTTTTATGCCAATAAAACAATGTAACCTTGGTGTCAAAAATGTGCGAGCAAAATTCTTAATGTGCTATAAATATGTTAACAACATGAATGAACATGTTAATATTTGCTTACACTATGCTAGTTTACATTATCATGTTCACGTCATGCTAACAATGTGTTAGCAACTTAGTAAAACATGCCCTGTAACATGTTAACATCATGCTCAAACATGTAAACACTCTAAAATCTTGGCAACATTACAAAACAATCTTAATTGTATGCTAAAGCATGTTAGCAACATGTTAGTAGCATGTTAAACATTGTGCAATGGTAGCAATAAACTAAAATGTGCTAAAACTGTCATATCAACTACATTTATACAATAATATCCCTATATTATGTCAATAAAACAATGCAACTTTAATGTCAAAAATGTGCAAGCTAAATGCTTAATTTGCTAGAAACATGTTAGCAACTTGAAGGAACATGTAGTATGCGCTAACACCATGCTAGCATACATTATCATGTTCACACAGTGTTAACAATGTGTTAGCAACTTGGTAAAACATCTTAATTGTATGCTAAAGCATGCAAGCAACATATTAGTAGCATGCTAAAACATGGTAGCAATATGCTAAAAGTGTTATAAAACATGCTAAAACAGTCATACTAACTACAATACTATGTCAATTTCATGACAATAAAATAGCTACTCAAAAAATATTCCATGAAATATCTTTAAAATAAAAACCTTATTTTATTTACAATTCTTTCATAATTCAATCTATATTTTTTTCTTATATACATGCATACACTATCTTTTATAGACAAAAGATATAAAACATGTCTGAAACATGCAAAGATCCTGCTTAAACTTGTAAGTCATGCTAAGAATATACATTATGTTAAGCATTAATCATGTACTGTAGGCTTTCACACATGTTTCATGCTGATGAATTTCAGCTTTTAATGACTTGAAATAGCAGCTTGTGTTCTGTATGGAAGGACTGTATGCGCTCATTTATCCGCCAGATGCTGAAATCCTCAAACCTGCTGTGCTCCTGACCCACTAATATCAGTATCAGGCTTATTTTCCAGCCTGAATCGAGTCAGAGATGCGGTGCTAATCTTAATCTGATGGTGCATTCAGGAGTGTTTAATCTCTATTCTTCTCTATTCTCTGTCAGACACACACACAGTTCAAACAAAGCTCCATCTGAAAACTAATTATGAAGTGCGTCTGTAGCCGGTGGTCCATTAACACTGATGATCATGCAGACTCTGTTTGTGTAACTGAACTACAGTCATGTTTACAGTAATGCTCTGACTTCAGTTCTTCCCTGTAGTCTTCCATTAGCAATCATTTTTCTGGACAAATGTTGTCAAATGATTTTTTTTAGCTTTGAAGCAAGTGTTCAAGCTACTTTGGAGCAGAATGGCAATAACTGAAACTGCTCATTAGCATGCAATTTTTAACTTCACTCTCAGTGCATTATTTACAGTTGCTTTTCTTTTTAATTTATTTATTTACTTATTTTTAATGATGATCAACAGCAGGTCACAGATAATGTCCATATGAAAGTTTTATATATATATATATATATATATATATATATATATATATATATATATATATATATATATATATATATATATATATATATATATATATATATATATATACATATATATATATATATATATATATATATATATATATATATATATATATATATATATATATATATATACATACTATAAGTGGCATAGATTTTTTTTTATCTAGATTAATCTCACTGTAATCTTGGAATTAATCTAGATTCAAATGGCTCATTTTCATTCTGCTGAAGGCATTCAGAATATTTGTGCAACCCAAACAATGACTAAAAGTAAGTCTTTGAGAGCGGGTTTCTCAAGCCAGGTGGCGCATTAGACCAGGGGTTTATCTCCTGTTTCTTAAATGCATCACAAACGGCTGGAGAAAATGCAATGAAAAAAATATTCAAAGATGATTCTTTGGATTTACTCAATTCTTTTATGTTAAGTGGTTGTAAACAATTTATTTGGGCTGAATTTAAACAAACAAATTAAGTTGAACATTATCAAATTAAATTTGTTTGTTTAAATTCTACACAAATAAATTGTTTGCAACAGCATGCAACACTATGATAATTGGTGATGAAAATAAATGATGTTCAACAAGATGTACATGTGTTTACTAAGTGTTTATTCAGTTAAACATGAATGTTGAACTGTAGGCCTACATAAGCTCATTTGAGCACCTTAATCTGACTAAAGTCATCAGTGAACTAAACAGAATTAAGACATGTGGAGTATGCAGATATTAGTGGCATTACTGAAGTAAACAGCAAATAAACTATTACCATCATGTCGGACTTTTCGCCATATTTTCCCACAAGATCCACACACACACATTGTGAAATGCGGTAGTTTTTTTCTTTCCATTTGCCGTGCGTTATTAAATTCCATACCACTCTCACCAGTCCTTACTCCTTATGTGCGTCTAATAGCCCAGTTTGTCACGGGGGCATGAATGAAATGTTCATGAGTAAATGTGAAACTGCCAAACTGCAGTTAAAGTCACCCAAAAATACAGGAAACTCCTACCTAAAAGCACTTCACGTAAACACCTTCATTATATTATTGTCTATTAAGGCAAATGACTACAGATGTCCATGTAAACATAGTCAGCAGTGTCTTCTAAGTAAGTGAAAGATCCAGAAGAGCATCGTGCTGTTTTGATTCAGAAGGGCACTTTTTTGTCAGACCGATCACCAGTTTGACTTTCATTCACCGTCATTTATTTTAAAAAGCACCCAGTCCATTTCATTTGTATATGTTTTACTGGAACGCATAAACTCTACAGGTGAAACTCGTCAGTAATGATTCACTCTCTGTATTACCTGACTGCCTGTGATTTCAACTAGGTCCACTACTGACGTAATGTGGGCGGTTACTTTCACTTTTCACTACTACACCCCCCACCTCTGCTTGTGTTCGATCCAAACTAAGATCGGCGCGGCGTTTCTTATGGCAGGTTTTTATTCTTCATACATGTTGAGAGATCGAGTTGATCGAGTTGTAAAGGGAATATGTCTTGACGAAATCAACACAGACGTGACTTAGTACAGTGTGAAGTCATGTATAATTTTATCAATGCATTAATCTGAATGTAAATCCTCTCGTCAGGCAGCGCTGGAGCAGTGTGAGAGAGTGAACCACAGCGCGAAAAGCTATTAACAAAATAAAAATACACAACTGAAGACACTTAAATGCTTGTATTTGTACCAGCTCTGTGATGCTTGTCCACTACTTCATGCTTTGGGTTAAATCATACCTGCCAACACTCCCGTTTTTCCCGGGAGTCTCCTGTATTTCAGACCCATCTCCCGCCCATCTCCCGTATTGTTCACTCTCCTAGAAAACTCCCGGATATATATATATATATATATATATATATATATATATATATATATATATATATATATATATATATATATATGAAACCCACCGGTACCACGGCACCCAACCCGGTCTGAGCTAGGATCGAACCGGCGATTCTTTGTATGGTAGTCAGTTGCTCTAACAAAGAGGTTAAAGACTATGCCCTCTATAGTGTCTGTCAAAGACTCGCCGTTTCCAGCTCACACCGCTTTGTGTGCAGTAGGACCAGTGGGTTACACATGGGGGCTCGTCCGGGATGAGGGTGTGTTTTTTAATATATATATATATATATATATATATATATATATATATATATATATATATATATATATATATATATATATATATACAGTATGTATGTATGTATATGTATGTGTATATATATATATATATATATATATATATATATACAGTATGTATGTATGTATGTATATGTATGTATATATATATATATATATATATATATATACAATATATACACACACACAATATATATATACAATATATATGTATATATATATATATATATATATATATATATATACACAATATATATATATACAATATATATGTATATATATATATATATATATATGTATATATATATGTATATGTGTATATATATATGTATATATATATATATATATATATATATATATATATATATATATATATATATATATATATATGTATATATATATATATATATATATATGTATATATATATATATATATATATATATATATATATATATATATATATATATATATATATATATATATATATATATATATACCCCGTGTTGGTGTGGGTTTTCCTCCAGGTGCTCTGCTGTCCCCCACAGTCTAAACACATGCGTTATAGATGAATTGTGTAAGCTAAATTGTCCATAGTGTATGTGTGTGAATGAGTGTGTATGGGTGTTTCCCAGTGATGGGTTGCAGCTGGAAGGGTATCCGCTGCTTAAAACATATGCTGGATAAGTTGGCGGTTCATTCCGCCAAAATAGTATGTTTCAATATAAATAACATACATAATAAACATATTATACAATTATAATATTATTTTAAAAGCTTCTAATTCTGTTTAGCATTTTTTTTATTCGTAATATTTGTTTTCTGTTATGTCTTTAAGCAAAGCAACAATGACAGCATTATGTGTTTAGTGAAAGCCAGAACCTGAGCACCATATGAACGTTGAGGTCCGGAACTGGGTCAAAGCAGCCGAGGGGTTTATTTAGCTGTAAGAGGGGTTTTACTCAGGGGTCGCATCTGCATATAGACCTCAATACACTGAAGAATCATCTGGCAGTGGATTAAATGAGGTTATGCTGATACTATGGCTTTAAATCCGGAGATATTTCACCAATATGCATTATGCTGTCAGCAGGTTGATTACGGTTTTTATGTTTTTTATGGCAGTCATTCGTATTGAACATCAGACCATTTCTCTCCATTGTGAATTTATGTGCGTCTTTGGAGAGATTCGGAGAAAAATAAAACATTAGGAAACCGTGAATAATGCATCTGAAACACACAAAACATCATTACTATGTAAATGAACAAACTGCAAAGCAGAGCAGCTGATGGGACACACTCAAACTCTTTTGCTGCATGTAAATATTTCTGTGTATATATATATGGGATGTGCATAAATTGTTAATAATTCAAACAGAATTAAAGCAGATCAAGTAATACACTGGAAGGGATAAGACAGGCAACACAGCAGCTTAAGGGTTAGCATCGGTGCCTCACAGCAAGAAGATCATTGGTTTGAGTCCCGGCTGGGCCAGTTGGCATCTCTGTGTGGAGTTTGCATGTTCTACGTCTCACAAACAAACACAAGAAGTGACATTAAAACAATGAGAGGACATGTAGTATATATTTTATTATTACCTACATAATGAGAAAGAAGGGCGAGGCAGTGACGCAGTAGGTATTGCTGTTGCCTCACAGCAAGAAGGTTGCTGGGTCGCTGGTTCGAACCTCGGCTCAGTTGGCGTTTCTGTGTGGAGTTTGCATGTTTTCCTTGCCTTCGCTTGGGTTTCCTCTGGGTGCTCCGGTTTCCCTCACAGTCCAAAAACATGCGGTACAGGTGAATTGGGTAGGCTAAATTGTCCGTACTGTATGAGTGTGTGTGTGAATGTGTGTACTGATGTTTCCCAGAGATGGGTTGTGGCTGGAAGGGCATCCGCTGCGTAAAAACTTGCTGGATAAGTTGTCGGTTCATTCCGCTGTGGCGACCCCGGATTAATAAAGGGACTAAGCCGACAAGAGAATGAATGAATGAATGAGAAAAAAGCCTTTAGTGGGGTAGAAAAAGCTGCTCACCTCGTTTTTAAAGGGAATTGGCTCTCAAACATTTTCGTTTTGAATCCGGTTATGGTATTACTCAGATGACATGTCAAACAGACACAGTGCTCCTGTCAAATTTACACTAGTCTTCATTTCTTAGGTCCAAACAGACTAAAAAACAAGCCCTTTAACTTCTCTCCTAACCTCCCGCTGGCCTGCAGATACCCACACTAGTGGATGCTGCTCTCTCATTGGCTATAGGTGATCGCCGATGTCATTTTCAATTAGATAACATTTCACACGTCATGATTTTGAATTGCCGACAGCTAAAAATGTGTAGCATGCCAAATATCTGATGTGTATCGGCGATTTATTGGTGATTCTTTAAGATGGCGTCTTTGATAGTTGATACTGTGAGATTGTTATTCATGTGAACGAGCACAGATTTACAATTTGTGATTTCAAGCATCGGGTCTAAAATCATGCAGTCTATACTCGGCATAAGTGTCCTTTTGACTTGTATTGTAATCTCAGCTGATGTATCGATATCTGTATTTTTAAAGGGTCACGAAATGCCTAAACACATGTTTTGAGCTGTTGACAGTGGTATATGTGTCCCACACTGCTAAAAACACTATTAGGACACCTATATTTCACTAAAAAAGTGTAAATCGGTTGTTTTTGCGTTATTTCAAGCAAATTCGTACTTCCGGTTTGAAACGAATTTTTGAAGCTGCGTCACGGTCATGACATAATAGCGTGTATTCCAGCGTGCAGACTGGACGTCTGTGCCAGAGTGTGTCTTATTACGTCTTACAGTGTGCTGCATTAATGCATGAGTAAAGCTTGGTTCAAACCAATCAGCGCGCTCTATTGTGCAACTTCATTAATATTCATTACTGTCACAGTGTTTAGACAACAGAGAAGCCACGTTGTGTTGGCAAAACAAGCGTGAAGTGTTGCTTTTATAGTTTGCTGCCGTTAAGTTTTGTTTTCATTTTCTCTCTGTGAAAATTAAGTGTACTCGACGCTCGACAACAATAACTTACGTGTCTAAGGAGGATTATTGTTTACCTGAGAGCTGTTCTCATCTGCAAACGCTGAGATCCGGATTCGCTTGTAGTCTCCTCTTAATAAAGACACGGCTCTAGTTGCTGTGGATTGTCCTGCCTCCACAGATTTGGTGAGTGAGCGACCAGTGCTCTTTGTTTATTCAGTTTGTTCGTATCGAACTAACTATTGCACCGAGTGTAAACATGTTAGCACTACAACCAAACTTGAACCTCGTGTAGGATTTTCACCGCATTTAGTGACCGGAATAACACACGCGGCTTTCTGACACTATCTGCCGAGTGCATCTAAGTTTCCAGGAAATGCGGAGGGTTTTTTTCTCATTCGCCGTGCGGTATCAAACAATGCATGAAAAATACACGCTTACAGCAGTTCCTCGAATCAAATATTTCGTTTGTCGCAAGGGACATAAATGAATTCGCTAAATAAATGAGCCAAACTGCAGTTAAAGTCCACCATTTAATAATTTGGCAAATAATTCGACTACAGATGTCCATGTAAACAGTCACTTTGTCGTGTGTTTGTGTGTGTGTGTGTGTGTGTGTGTGCGTGTGCGTGTGCGTGTGCGTGTGCGTGTGCGTGTGCGTGTGCATACTCTTAAAGTCAGCACGCCCAAATAGACACTCCCACACCATGCCTCTTTTCTTCCTCCTACACTCCCCCCTAAACAAAGCTGGACACGCCCACTTTTCTGACTTTTTCCGAAGTAGAGGTGTGAAAACACCCTGCTGAAACGAGGGGTTTCACGGCCCTTTAAAATACCCAGTATTGGTATTGAAACCCTCCTCCCCTTAAAAAAAACATATCAGTCGGCCTCTAGTATTAGCAGTATCACTATTTTACAACAGTGGTGTTGCCATTTTATTTTTCAAAGTAACATCTGATGACAATTTGGAAAAGGAAACCATTTGAAATATAAAATAGCAACACTACCATTGTATTAATAATGTTAATGTAGTAAGATGACATTAAAATGGTTTTAGCTTGAATTCCCCTATACAAAAGAGTCATTAACTGAAGCTAAGTTGACTATGGTGGTTCACTTATATTTGAATAGTTGCTCTTCAGCCATGATGTCTTTAACAAGATGAAGCTCTGAGAAGAGTGTGTTATCAATGGCCAACACTAACCCTCATCTGTTCATCCCTCACACAATAACCAGCCCAGGAGACACTGATATGACTGACTAAACTAACTACAGAGTTAACCATCCAGCCTTCCCTCATGAAAAATTACTAATGGTCATGAACCGTACTATAGTGTTTTTGACCCATACAATAGCAGTGTATCATACTGTATATATAATAGTATGTACAACTGTATATTTAATGAATGCTGCATCATGCTGTAGTGTAAACTATAGTGAACTGATAGACTACTGAAGTATACTGTAGTATTTAATACACTAAACTGTGGTGTATTGGAGAATAATACACCCTATAGTTGTAGAAAACGTCAATATAAGCCATTACAATGGGGTGATGTCATTGGCCCATGACCATGTTCTGCTTATTGTCAAACTGTTTCATAACTATGACAAGAAGCAATTGGATCATAACTTAAAGTTAAAACAGCTGTCATAACAGTGTTTATCAATATGTGGACCTCGGAAGCTGTGGAAATTATGTTGAGTTTATTATATTACTATACCATGGCAACTATAGAATCACCACAACAGATCAATGAACATAATTGTTGTTACCATAGCAACTATAGAATCACCACAACAGATCAGTGAATATAGGTGTTGTTACCATAGCAACTATAGAATCACCACAACAGATCAGTGAATATAGGTGTTGTTACCATAGCAACTATAAAATCACCACAACAGATCAGTGAATATAGGGGTTGTTACCATAGCAACTATAGAATCACCACAACAGACCAGTGAATATAGGTGTTGTTACCATAGCAACTATAGAATCACCACAACGGATCAGCGAATATAGGTGTTGTTACCATAGCAACTATAGAATCACCACAACATAACAGTGAGCAACACTGCCTATAGGTGTTGTTGTTACCATAGCAACTACAGAATTGCTACAACAGATCAATGGCTATAATTGTTGTGATACCATAGCAACTATAGAATCGTCACAACAGAGTAACTACTGTAGTTGTTGTGTTACCATGGCAACTATAGAATCGCCACAGCAGATCAATGACTATAATTGTTGTTACCATAGCAACTATAGAATCGCCACAGCAGATCAATGACTATAATTGTTGTTACCATAGCAACTATAGAATCGCCACAGCAGATCAATGACTAATTTTTGTTATCCTAGAAATTATAGAATCACCACAACAGATCAGTGACTATGATTATTGGTTGACCATAGCAACTATGGAATCACCACAACACATCAATGACTATAATTCTTGTGTTACCATAGCAACTACAATCGCCACAACAGATCAATGACTATAGTTGTTGTGTTACTATAGCAACTATAGAATCACCACAACAGATTAATTACTATAGTCG
>NC_141031.1:45890000-45912500 GCF_052040795.2 Danio rerio
GCCGCTCCTGTTAGCTAAGAACAGGAAACTGAGGCTACAATTCACACAGACTCACCAAAACTGGACAATAGAAGATTGTTGAACGTTGCCTGCTCTGATGAGTCTCTATTTCTGCTGACACATTCAGATGGTCGGGTCAGAACTTGGCATTAATAACATTAAAGCATGGATCCATCCTGGCTTGTATCAGCGGTTCAGGCTGGTGGTGGTGGTGTAATGGTGTGGGGGAGATTTTCTTGGCACACTTTGCGCTCATTAGTACCAATTGAGCATCATGTCAACACCACAGCCTACCTGAGTATTGCTGCTGACCATGTCCATCCCTTTATGAGCACAGTGTACTCATCTTCTGATGGCTACTTCCAGCAGGATAACACACCATGTCATAAAGTGTGAATCATCTCAGACTGGTTTCTTGAACATGACAATGAGTTCACTGTACTTAAATGGCCTCCACAGTCCCCAGATATCAATCCAATAGAGCACCTTTGGGATCATGGATGTGTAGCCGAGTAATCTGCAGCAACTGTGTGATGCTATCATGTCAATATGGAGCAAAATCTCTGAGGAATATTTCCAGTATCTTGTTGAGTCTATGCCACGAAGGATTAAGGCAAAAGGGGGTCCAACCTGGTCCCAGTAAGGTGTACCTAATAAAGTGAACGACGAGTGTATATTCACACAATTAACGGCTGTTTTAAATGACAATATTATTTCAGATTTTTGCAGCCATTACTATATTTTATTGGATGTTTAGTAAGCATTCACACGCAGTTTATTAAACTATGTTCATTTTAAATATACATGCTTTAATTTAGTTGTTTTCATTCTAAAATGTCATTAAAGAGCAGTCAAAGTTAGCACTGGTGGAAAAGTCATTTCCATGCTCCTTTCTAACACATTTGGCTTGGTTTGAAGTGAACCACAACATAGCAAATGTCGCACCTCATAATCAGAAAGTAAAATCTGTGGCCATCATGTTCCTGATTTAGAGCAAGTTGCTTGGCTTTTTTAACATTACAAAGTATTTCTAAAATATATTAACAGAACTTTCTAATCCTGATCAAACAAAATACATAATAGTTACATAAACAAAAATGAAGCAGCACACAGTTTTCAAATGTTTCTCGATCGTCAACTAATCATGTTATAATGATTTCTGAAGGATCCTGTTGCATTGAAGACTGGAGTAATAATGCTGAAAATGTAGCTTTATGTCTCAAAATAAATTACATTTTACAGTATATTCACACAATAAACAGCTGTTATAAATGACAATATTTTTTCTGATTTTTACAGTCATTTTACGGTCTTCTACAGTCATTACTGTATGTTTACGCTTTGAGCATTCACACTTTTTGGTAGTTCATTAAACTACTATTTTAATTTTAAAGTGAATAAAATAAATAACTTTTGGATTCTAAAATGATTTTGACAAATAATGACAGGGAGAAGGATAGTTTCTCATTTCCATGCTCCTTTCTAACACATTTGACTCGGTTTGAAGTGAACCACAACATAGCAAATGTCGCACCTCATAATCAGAAAGTAAAATCTGTGGCCATCATGTTCCTGATTCAAAGCAGGTCATTTGGCTTTTTTAACATTACAAAGTATTTCTAAAATATATTAACAGAACTTTCTAATCCTGATCAAACAAAATATACAATAGTTACATAAATAAAAATGAAGCAGCACACAGTTTTCAAATGTTTATCGATCGTCAACTAATCATGTTATAATGATTTCTGAAGGATCCTGTTGCATTGAAGACTGGAGTAATAATGCTGAAAATGTAGCTTTATGTCTCAAAATAAATTACATTTTACAATATATTCACACAATAAACAGCTGTTATATATGACAATATTTTTATCAGATTTTTACAGTCATTTTACGGTCTTTTACAGTCATTACTGTATGTTTACGCTTTGAGCATTCACACTTTTTGGTAGTTCATTAAACTACTATTTTAATTTTAAAGTGAATAAAATAAATAACTTTTGGATTCTAAAATGATTTTGACAAATAATGACAGGGAGAAGGATAGTTTTTCATTTCCATGCACTGTTCCAACACATTTGACTCGGTTTAAAGTGAACCACAGCATAGCAAATGTCGCACCTCATAATCAGAAAGTAAAATCTGTGGCCATCATGTTTCTGATTCAAAGCAGGTCATTTGGCTTTTTTAACATTACAAAGTATTTCTAAAATATATTAACAGAACTTTCTAATCCTGATCAAACAAAATACATAATAGTTACATAAATAAAAATGAAGCAGCACACAGTTTTCAAATGTTTATCGATCATCAACTAATCATGTTATAATGATTTCTGAAGGATCCTGTTGCATTGAAGACTGGAGTAATAATGCTGAAAATGTAGCTTTATGTCTCAAAATAAATTACATTTTACAATATATTCACACAATAAACAGCTGTTATAAATGAAAATATTTTTTCAGATTTTTACAGTCATTTTATTGTCTTTTACAGTCATTACAGTATGTTTACGCTTTGAGCATTCACACTTTTTGGTAGTTCATTAACTACTATTTTAATTTTAAAGTGAATAAAATATATAACTTTTTGATTCTCAAACATTTCTTTAACAAATAATGACAGGGAGAAGGATAGTTTCTCATTTCCATGCACTGTTCCAACACATTTGACTCGGTTTAAAGTGAACCACAGCATAGCAAATGTCGCACCTCATAATCAGATAGTAAAATCTGTGGCCATCATGTTCCTGATTCAAAGCAAGTCATTACGAAGTTTTTATAATTCCCATAAATGCTGTTCACCGAACGTTTTAATTTAGATAAACAAAATATAGCTAAAAAATAATGGCAAAATAAAAATAGAGCAGCACACAGTTTTCAAATCCTTCTTTACCGTCAACCAATCATTTAAAGACTGGACACAAGACTGGAGTATTGATGCTGAAAATGTAGTTTTAAGTCCTGAAATAAATTTGATTTCACAATGTATTCAAACAGTAATCAGCTGTTTTAAATGACAGTATTTCTTCAGATTTTTACAGCTACACTGTATTTTATAATCAATTAAATTGAGCCTCGATGAGCAATCATACCTTCAGGCAATTCATTCATGTATTCATTCATTCATTTGTTTTCTTTTCGGCTTAGTCCCTTTATTAATCCGGGGTCGCCACAGCGAAATGAACCGACAACTTATCCAGCATATGTTTTACGCAGTGGATACCCTTGCAACCCATCTCTGGGAAACATCCATGCACACTCAGTCACACACATACTGTAAACTATGGACGATTTTGCCTACCCAATTTACCGCATGTCTGTGGACTGTGGGGGAAACCGGAGCACCCGGATGAAACTCTCAGGTAGTTTATTAAAGTACAATTTTAATATGAAATAAATGCAAAAACAAACTATTATTTTCTAAAATATTGTAATGAATAACAGTTCTTATCAAAGGTGGAGGAAAAAAAATCAGATTTCCATGCACTTTTCTAACATATCTGGCTTTGTTTATAAATATAGCAGAAAAACTACACAGAAATCTACAAATAAATTACATTTTACAGTCGATTCAATCAGAAATCAGATATTTAAAATGACAATATTTTTTCAGATTTTTACAGCTATCACTGTATTTTAAAATTAATTAAATTGAGCCTTGGTGAGCATTTATGCCTTTAGGTAGTTCATTAAAGTACCATTTTAATATTAAATAAATGCAAAAACTAACTATTTTTTTCTAAAATACTGTAATTAATAAAATTTGTTATGAAAGATGAGGAAAATAGATTTACATGCACTTTTCCTACACATTTGACTTTTGGCTTTATAATGAACAACAACTGATCTTACATGATCTTACTTATCAGACCTTCTACATCTATATAATTCTGGTAGGTCATTAAGGTCTTCTGATCAATTTATTCTTTCGGTACCCAAGGTCCTGGTGTAAGTAGGGGATCGGTCTTATGCTGTTATTGCGAGAGGGGTCTGGATGCAGACCTGGTGCAGTGCACAGAAATTTAGAAAATTTCCCCATTTATCAAAACAAATTTCAATTCTTCCATGTAAACTATAGGAGAGTTTTTCGTAAGCTGCAACTCGTCCTAACTCTCGAAGATCGGGGGTCTACTGAAAGATTTCCAGTTTTTAACAATCACCCGTCTGCCTAGCATAATAATAATCAGTTTCATTCATGTGGCTTAAGGGACATGAGTATATATAAGCTTGGCAAATGTCATACTGGGTCTGCAATATATTTACACGGTATTCATGGAACTCTCTCCAAAAGTGTTGGACTTCTGGGCATTTCTGTAATACATGAAATAGGTTGCCTGTTTCTTCTTGGCATCGCCAGCATTCTGGATGAGGTGTATAATAGATTATATGAACTACATTGTAGTTTATCAATTGTTGGGCAGGATTTTCAGATGAAACTGAAATGTTTTGACAAATTAAATCCCAATCAAAGCTGTTATTCTGCGCTCCAAGTTCTCTGTGCCAAATCACGGTAATACCAAGACTTCTGCATTTCTCTTTTATAAGATTGCCATAGATAAGAGAGACCTTGATAGATTTCCCCCTAAAGCACAGGTGTCAAACTCAGATCCAAAAGGGCCGCAGCTCTGCACAGTTTAGTTCCAACACTAATTAAACACACCTGATCAAACTAATTGGGTCCTTTAGGCTTGCTTGAAACCTACAGGTAAGTGTGTTGGAGCAGGGTTGGAACTAAACTGTGCAGAGCTTCGGCCCTCCAGGAATTGAGTTTGACACCCCTGAAATAAAGGGTTTACAACTCTATCTGTTTTAAAAAGCATCTGAAACTCCATCATTGTTCTTTAGCATTTGAGCCTTTTAATGTTGAGGGGTTTGCCTTATGATTTAATTGTTATGTGTGTGATGTAGGTTTTATTTTAATTAGTATTGATTTTGTTTAGCATTTTGGGCAAAGTTGTGTTGTAAAAATGTGCTATATAAATAAACAAAAAAATAAATAAATAAATGACATTTTACAATATATTCAAACAGTAAAAATCTATTTTAAATGACAATATTTTATCAGAGTTTTACACTTATTATTGTATTTTATTGGATCTTTGGTCCAAATGCAGTTGATTAAACTACATTTTTCTTGCTTTCATTATAAAATGTGGTTTAAGAACAGTCAAATTGGTCATTTCCATGCACTTTTCCAACACATTTGACTTGGTTTGAATTGAACCACGACGTGACATAACCAACATACCTCACAATCAGAAAGTAAAATCTGTGGCAAGGATGTGTCTGCTTCAGAAGTGAGTCATTTGGCATCAAATTTCATCTTCAAATCTAGATTATTATCATGTTATGTTGGGGAAAACGCTCTTAAAAAAAACATGCTGGTCTCATTTTTAAGAAAAGTCTCATGGAGATGCAAACACACAAATAAATGATAGTAATTGTACTTTAAGCTCGACGGGAAAGCCTTAATTTAATTTTAACATGCTTCTTTTTTTTGGGGGGGGGGGGGGGGTGGGGGGGGGGGTAGCAGCACATTACATTTAGAGCAGCGATCTGAGCGAGAGCGAGAAGGGAATAAAGTGTGTTTTATTAATCAGAGCTGTTTGTTGTGCGTCTCTCGCAGCTCCTCCATCACCGCAATCAGACCGCTCGTCTCCAGGCTAATGTACTGTTTGTGTTGGGCTCCGTCAGCAGATGCCGAGGGCCGTCTGGGGCCACAAACGCACAAAAACGCCGGGCCAGGTGGGAAAGCGAAGAGGAAAGCCGATTGTATGCCTGAGGAGTGAGAACATACACATACTTATAGAGGGAGACATGAGTAATCAGCTCAGATTAAATGTGACCCTATCAAACCTCAGCAGTATTGAATAACAGAACACCACAGAACTCGCATTCTGTTCCGGGCTTCTGGAGTATTCTATATTCAAACAGTAATCCGCTGTTTTAAATGACAATATTTAGTAATAGCTATCACTGCATTGTATTATCAATTAAATGGTGAGCATTCATGCTTTAAAGATGCCGTAGGTCAGTGGTTCCCAATCTTTTTTTTTTGCCTGAGACCCCCTTTTTTCCCTGTAAAATATTCAATTCAATTAATCTTTATTTGTATATTTGTTTGTATTGTTCAAAAGTTATGATGTAGAGTCGGGTTGGCAGAAACTTCAAGCATTTCTGTTTTCATGAGGTTCAGCTGAAGATGATGATCTCTCATCCAGTGTGAAACGTCTGATAGGCAGGCTGAGATGCGAGCCGGAACCGAGGGATCATCAGGGTGAAAAGAGAGGTATAGCTGGGTATCATCAGCACAGCAGTGGTAGGAGAATCCATGTTTCAGGATGACTGATCCTAAAGATGTTATGTAGATGAAGAAGAGAAGTGGTCCAAGAACAGAGCCCTGTGGTACCCCAGTGTTTAGATGCTGTATGTTGGACACCTCTCCCCTCCAAGACACCCTAAATGACCTGTCAGAGAGGTAAGACCTGAACCACTGATATGCCAGAATAGTTGAAATAGCTGAAATAGAGACTAAGCCGAAGGAAAATGAATGAATGAATGGTCTTTAAAAAAGGTGTTAAAATGTGTTAAATTTGACATGGTGGAACCTGCAGAAACGCTGTTATGACAGGTCAAACAATTTCCATGCCCTTTTCCAACACATTAGACTTGGTTTATAATGTACCACAACAGGAATGAGAACACACACACACACACACACACACACACACACACACAAACACACAAGGCAAGGCAAGTTTATTTATATAGCACATTTCATACACAATGGCAATTCAAAGTGCTTTACATAAACAAGAATAAAAGAAACAAGTAAAATAAAAACAAATAATAAAAATGCGTCAAAACAAAACATAAAAACAGGTAAAATGTGATATGAAAGAATGAAGAAGAAGAGAAAAACATGATAGTGCAATCTGTCGGACACAGCACAGTGCTCATTCAGTAAAGGCACAGCTAAACAGATGCGTTTTCAGTCTTGATTTGAATGTGCCTAATGTTGGAGCATACACACACACACACACACACACACACACACACGCATCCTTATAGAGGGAGACATGAGTAATCAGCTCAGATTAAATGTGACCCTATCAAACCTCAGCAGTGCCTATATTAAATAACAGAACACCGCAGAACTCGCATTCTGTTCCGTGCTTCTGAAGTATGACACATTATTATATTACAGAGCATTTTGGTGAAAACTGTTCCGTGGAGATGATGTGGATAAATCTGATTTGTGTTTCATTTAAATGCATTTAGATGTGTTTATTGAATCAGCGCTGCGCAGCTTTTGGGGTGTTTTCTAAATAAAGCATCATTGTTGTTGCAGGCTTATAGTGATTTGAACAAAGCTCTAACGCTGTTAAACTTCAGTTTGAGCTTGAGAGAGAATTCCTGAGGCTTGCTGTTCTGTTTCTTTCTTTTTTTATATGATAAATGTCATCTGGTTGGTCATTCAGTTTCAGAACAAAATCTGCAATCCGAACCACTCTAGTCTATTTAGAGACTTGACTGGGATTGCAATGGTGTAGCTTAAATAATAGTGAACAAAATGATTAGAAAATCTGGTATAAAATTAAGTATAAGATTGCTTCTATTTTTTATTTGCATTAAAATGTGGTTGACTGAATGAATGATGGCTCTGTCTGTAAATTGATTCAGTTGAAATTAACCCCGCCCCCTATTCAATATTCAGCTTCATTTGGAAATCCATCAGCATATTGAAAAAGGGCCCGCTGAAAGTTCCAGTTCACACGGACTTTTACCAAGCAATGCTGCATTATGAAAGCCACAAAACAAACATTCCCAAAACCCAATAGGCCACACCCCTGATATTTGTCGATATCTCTTACAAGACACGCCCCTTATGCTTTTTGGCTGCAAGTGTGTTTTGAATTCATTCATATCTTTGTACTCGTGTTCATTCATTAAGTGATACTCATGTTCCTTCAACAGTACTCATTTTCATTCATTCTGTAATACTCATGTTCATTCAGTAGTACTCATGTTCATTCAGTAGTACTCATGTTCACTTATTAATTCATTCATTTAATAATACTCGTTCATTCAACAGTACTCATTTTCATTTATTAATTCATTCATTCAATAATACTCATGTTCATTCAACAGCACTCATGTTCATTCATTTGGTAGTACACCTGTTCATCCGTTCATTCAACCGTGCTCATCTTTGATTCATTCAACAGTATTCATTTTCATCCGTTCATTCAACAGTGCTCATATTCATCTGTTCATTCAACAGTATTCATGTTCATTCAACAGTATGTGTTCTTTCATTCATTCAACAGTACTCATGTTAATTCAATAATACTCAGGTTCATTCAGTAGTAGTCATGTTCATTCATTCATTCATTCTATAATATTTATGTTCATTCATTCGATAATACTCATGTTCAGTAGTACTCTTGTTCATTTGTTTTTTTCAACAGTACTCATGTTCATTCAGTAGTACTCATGTTCATTCATTCATTCATTCATTCATTCATTCATTCATTCAATAATATTCCCGTTTATTCAATATTCATGTTCATTCAATAATACTCATGTTCAGTAGTACTCTTGTTCATTTGTTCATTCAGTAATATTCATGTTCATTCAATAATACACATGTTCATTCATTCAATAATATTCATGTTCATTCAATAATACACATGTTCATTCATTTAATAATTTTCATGGTCATTCAATAATACACATGTTCATTCATTCAATAATATTCATGTTCATTCAATAATACACATGTTCATTCATTTAATAATTTTCATGGTCATTCAATAATACACATGTTCATTCATTTAATAATATTCATGTTCATTCAATAATACTCATGTTCAGTAGTACTCTTGTTCATTCAGTAATAATCATGTTCATTCAATAAT
This sequence comes from Danio rerio, assembly GCF_052040795.2. Lineage (NCBI taxonomy): Eukaryota > Metazoa > Chordata > Actinopteri > Cypriniformes > Danionidae > Danio > Danio rerio. The sequence continues at coordinate 45,898,927 of NC_141031.1, forward strand.
ACACATGTTCGTTCATTCATTCAATAATATTCATGTTCATTCAATAATACACGTTCATTCATTCAACAATATTCATGTTCATTCAATAATACACATGTTCATTCATTTAATAATATTCATGTTCATTCAATAATACACGTTCATTCATTTAATAATATTCATGGTCATTCAGTAATACACATGTTCAGTAGTACTCTTGTTCATATGTTTATTCAACAATACTTATATTCATTCATTTATTTAACAGTACTTCTGTTCATAAGTTCATTCAACAGTACTTATATTCATTCATTCATTCATTCATTCATTCAACAATACTTCTGTACATTCATTCAACAGTACTTCTGTTCATTCAATCTTTCAACAGTACTCATGCTCATTTAATAATACTCAGGTTCTTTCGGTAGTACTCTTATTCATTCATTCAACAGTACTCAAGTTCATTTGCTCATTCAACAGTACTCATGTTCCATTGCTCATTCAACAGTACTCATGTTCATTCAATAATACTCCTGTTCATCAAGTAGTAGTCATGTTTATTCATTCATTCAGTAATATTCATGTTCATTCATTTATTCAAATTTACTCGTTCATTCTGTAGTACTCAGTTTATTTGTTCATTCTTTAGTGCTCATGTTCATTTATTCATTCTGAGGTATTTGTATTTTTTCATTCATTCATTCATTCATTCATTCATTCTGTAGTATTCATTTGTTCATACATTCGTCCAGTAGAACTAATCCATTCATTCATCCATCCAGTAGTAATTCATTCATTCAATCATTCATTCTATAGTACTTATTTGTTCATTAATTCATCCAGTAGAACTAATCCATTCATTCATCCAGCCAGTAGTACTTATTTATTCATTCATTCATTCGTTAATTTGTTCGTTCATTCTGTAGTACTCATGTTTGTTTGTTTATTCATTCATCCAGTAGTACTAATTCATTCATTCATTCATTCATTCATTCATTCATTCATTCATTCATTCATTCATTCATTCATCCATTCATTCATTCCTTTATTCTGTAGTACTCGTGTTTGTTCATTCATTCATCCAGTAGTACTAATTCATTCATTCATTCATTCATTCATTCATTCATCCATCCATCCATTCATTCATTCATTTATTCATTCTGTAGTACTTGTTTGTTCATTCATTCATCCAATAGTAGTAATTCATTCATTCATTCAATAATATTCCTGTTTATTCAATATTCATGTTCATTCAATAATACTCATGTTCAGTGGTACTCGTGTTCATTTGTTCATTCAGTAATAATCATGTTCATTCAATAATACACGTTCATTCATTCAATAATATTCATGTTTATTTAATAATACACATGTTCATTCATTCAATAATGTTCATGTTCATTCAATAATACACGTTCATTCATTTAATAATATTCATGGTCATTCAGTAATACACATGTTCAGTAGTACTCTTGTTCATATGTTTATTTAACAATACTTATATTCATTCATTTATTTAACAGTACTTCTGTTCATAAGTTCATTCAACAGTACTTATATTCATTCATTCATTCATTCATTCAACAGTACTTCTGTACATTCATTCAACAGTACTTCTGTTCATTCAATCTTTCAACAGTACTCATGCTCATTCAATAATACTCAGGTTCTTTCGGTAGTACTCTTATTCATTCATTCAACAGTACTCAAGTTCATTTGCTCATTCAACAGTACTCATGTTCCATTGCTCATTCAACAGTACTCATGTCCATTCAATAATACTCATATTCATCAAGTAGTAGTCATGTTTATTCATTCATTCAGTAATATTCATGTTCATTCATTTATTCAAATTTACTCGTTCATTCTGTAGTACTCAGTTTATTTGTTCATTCTTTAGTGCTCATGTTCATTCATTCATTCATTCTGAGGTATTTGTATTTTTTCATTCATTCATTCATTCATTCATTCAGTAGTATTCATTTGTTCATACATTCGTCCAGTAGAACTAATCCATTTATTCATCCACCCAGTAGTAATTCATTCATTCAATCATTCATTCTTTAGTACTTATTTGTTCATTAATTCATCCAGTAGAACTAATCCATTCATTCATCCAGCCAGTAGTACTTATTTATTCATTGATTCATTCGTTCATTTGTTCGTTCGTTCTGTAGTACTCGTGTTTGTTTGTTTATTCATTCATCCAGTAGTACTAATTCATTCATTCATTCATTCATTCATTCATTCATTCATTCATTCATTCATTCATTCATTCATTCATTCATTCATTCATTCATTCATTCATTCATTCCTTTATTCTGTTGTACTCGTGTTTGTTCATTCATTCATCCAGTAGTACTAATTCATTCATTCATTCATTCATTCATTCATTCATTCATTCATTCATTTATTCATACTGTAGTACTTGTTTGTTCATTCATTCATCCAGTAGTAGTAATTCATTCATTTATTCATTCATTCATTCTGCAGTACTAATTCATTTATTCATTCATTTAATAAGGCTCTGGTTAATTTGTTCATTTAACAGTACTCATGTTCATTCATTTTTTTTATTATACTCATGCTAATTTGTTCATTCAATGACGTACTCATGCATCACACAGAGTTCTCTGAAAATTGACTAAATCTGAGCACAGTTTGAATTCATGGTAATGCTATGCGGAAACAGTAATACTTCTTGGCAGTTGTGAGTGAATCACTGAAATGCATGTCAGTACCATTTATACACAGGGCAAAAATGACTCTGGGCTGATTGGAAGTAAAGAGAATAACTGAATATCTCTTGCTCTTTCTAATCCATGATGGCCACTAACAACACCAAGGTCATTGGTTTAATTCCCAGGGAACGCATCAACTGATCAAATGAAACTTGGACCAAGTCTTATGTTGCACATGTATACGTTTGGCAGTTGTATCACTCAAAATTATACGTTTGTTTTTTATGCCCAATCGCATTAGAATAGTAATGTGCATTGCAATCCATTTAGACCACTTTAAAAGCAATTTTCTCAGTATTTATATATATTTTTTAAACCTGGATTCCAGATTCCAGCCAAATGTTGTCTTGACAAACCATACATCAATGGAAAGATTATTTATTCAGCTTTCAGGTCATGTATAAACCTCAATCTCCTAAATAAATTACACGTATTACTCATTCACTGTATCGTGGCTTGTGGACCGGTGTCACATATGTTTATCTTAAAGGGAGAGTTCATCCAAAAATCAACGTTAACTTATCAAGTGGTTCTATACCTTTACAAGTTCCTTTTTCTGTCGAACACAAAATATATGTTATGTAATATTTTAAAAAGGTTGAAAATTGGCAGCATGGTGGCTCAGTGGTTAGCACTGTGGCCTTAAAACAAGAAGGTCACAGGTTCGAATCCCGACTGGGCCAGTTGGTGTTTCTATTTCCCCCACATAAGGTGTACATGCGCTATAGATGTATTGGATGTGATTTGTGTGTGTGTGTGTGTCTATGTTTGTGAATGAGTGTGTATGAGTGTTTCCCAGTACTGGGTTGCGGCTGGAAGGGCATCCACTGTGTAAAAGGAATAGTTGGCGGTACATTCCGCTTTGGCGATGCCTGATAAGTAAGGGACTAAGCTGAAGGAAAATGACTGAATAAATGAATACTAGAAACTTCTAACTATTAACTTTCATAGTTGAAAAAACAAATACAAGTCAGTGGTTAAAGGTTTCCAACATTTTTCAAAATAACTTCTTTTGTGTTTAACAGAAACAAAAAAACTCAAACAATGAGAGGTGAGTAAAAGATGACAGAATTTTGGGTGACTCACTCATAGACTGTAAAAGATATGGACGTTGTATTAGTGACGTCACCCATAGTTTTAATTAAGGTACAAGTAGGCGTGGTCAATCGTCACCATTTTGTTTTCACGTCATCACACCAACCGGGGGTAACCAAATAAGGGCAAAGAGGTGGAGCTACAGACGCCTGCTAGCATTTTGCTTAGACAAGCTTTTCTTTTAAGAAACACTGAATACTTCATTACCTGTGACTCGTTTGTGTTCTGACCACATGTGCTTGGCTGTACACTATCAATGAAGTGTTTAGTCGTATAAAACACTGCTGTAACACATTGAGCCTCTAAACATTGTTCTTATGACATTTTTCTACAGGAGAAGAGCGCGAATGACTTCAAACACCTCAGATGTAGTCTGTGTTAGTAAATGCAAGGCTATTGATGAAATCCAGCATAACACTGTATGACCACGCTTCAGACGACTGTTCTAGAGCCTACAGCTCATCAATCTGTCAGATTCTGGACTGCATTACAGCCCTAAAGAAAAATATAAAAGATAAATAGCCGGCAGATAGCTCTCTGCAACTCTCACATGGTCGTCCACTAAAGTGAAGCAGGGCTGCACCCGGTCAGTACCTGGATGGGAGACCTCATGGGAAAGCTAGGTTCCTGCCGGAAGTGGTGTTAGTGAGGCCAGCAGGGGGCGCCCAATCTGCAGTCTGTGAGAGTCCTAATGCCCCAGTATAGTGACGGGGACGCTATACTGCTCAGTGAGCGCGTCTTTTGGATGAGATACTAAATCGAGGTCCCGACTCTCGGTGGTCATTAAAAATCCCAGGATAGGGGTTTAACCTTGGCATCCTGGCCAAATCTGCCCACTGGCCTCTGTCCATCATGGCCTCCTAACCATCCCCATATAATAATTGGCTTTATCACTCTTCTCCTCTCCACCAATCAGCTGGTGTGTGGTGTGCTGTCTGGCGCAAAATGGCTGCCGTCGCGTCATCCAGGCAGATGCTGCACACTGGTGGTGGATGAAAAGATTCCACTCTATGTGTTAAAGAGCTATATAAATGTAAGGAATTATTATTATTATTATTATTATTATTATTATTATTAATATAAATGATCTTAAATAAAACAAATTTATAGAGATGGTGTATAAGTATATAATTTTACTCACCTGGGAAATGGAGGTCATGTGAATGGTTTGTGAGCACAATTTAGTGCACACAGCATGCCATATCATCTGATAATTGTAGGTAATAATCTCAAAAGGCATCTGACTGTGTAAAGCCACAAAAATACGATGTACAGTACATGCCGAGTTCAGCAGCTAATCAGCCGGAATCAGCTGAAGTGACGTGACTGCGAGACCTAGCTGTCACTCAAGTGGCCACGCCCTTAATTATGCAAACTTAATATAACTCAATATAAATTAATCAAATTAGTTTTTAAAAATTCCCCGCTCACAGTTTTCATGAAGTGTAATGTTAGATATATGAACCAAAATGTTTCTTATTTGTAGCAGGCTGTAAACATCTTTATTTCTGCTGTAGAGTTGACCATTTTAACTGTGGGGCCAATAAAAATCTGCTCTATTATGGAGCCAGGACTAGCGGAATTTCCATGAATTGCAGTTTCAGTTACTTCCACATAGCTTCACGAGAGAAAGCGGGATGCTGCTGCTTGGAACTATCCCTTTACATGCAATGTTAAAAAAAAAAAAAGCAAAATCTATGAATGTAAAAATAACCACAAAACAACCCTTTTCAAACAGCACAGCAACAGCATTGCATCATGATTTAGAGTTTGCACAAACCCCACTCACCGTTTCATCATGTAAATCTGAAATGGTTTCATTGAGAAGTCTCATTATTATCTTTTCTTTTTGTCATGTTTCATGTTAAGTAGTATGCATTAGCATAAGGAGCCAGTTGGGGTTGTTTTCACAATTTCTTCTGGAAAATATCTCTATGCTGCAAGTTTGTGACAAATCTGAATAATCAAAGAACTGCATCCTATATTGTAAACATGGCTTTGAACTCATTCAGAATATTGCATTTTGAAGTTGACTTTGAACTACACAGAAACCTGTCAGATTGAATTCAGACTCTTTGTTGATGCAACATTATTGACAGGTTAACTTTAATCTCAGTTCATAAGCTTTCATTAAAACCAAATGCTTTCTAGACATTTTGACAATGTACAATGTCTAAACATACAAGATGAAGCACTCTTTACCCTAATTACCCTAACTTTACCCCAATTAACCTAGTTAAGGCTTTAAATGTCACTTTAAGCTGTATAGAAGTGTCTTAAAGAATATCTAGTCTAATATTATTTACTGTCATCATGGCAAAGGTAAAATAAATCAGTTATTAGAAATGAGTTATTAAAACTATTATGTTTAGGAATGTGCCGAAAAAAATCTTCGGGGGAAATTAGAGGAAAATATACAGGGGGGCTAATAATTCTGACTTCAACTGTTTTCATCTGCTGAAGTTATTCTCAATCTTGCAAACATGTATTGCAGAAAAATAAAATATTGCAATGTCAGTTTTGACCAATATCGTGCAGCCCTAATAGTAAGTTGGTGGTAAAAAGCACACATATTCTGTATTCTTACATGCTTATCTGTGGTGTAATTATGAGCTCTTTGGCTTGCGTAGATGTGAAGATCAGCAAAAAAAAACGTGAGATGCTATCATGCATGTTTACATAGAAAAACAATGGAAAATGTTACTTTATTGTTAATATTTGTCACAGCTTTTAGCATGCTGGTTGAACCACATTTCCAAATTGTCATTGTTCAGAGTAGTGCATCTGAATGGAAAAACTTGCTCTCTGTGATCATCATAGATTATGTTTTTTTGCATGAGAATATTAAACCCAGGCTCAATCTGAAAATATATGCCTATATACATTTCTGGAGAGTGCAAAATACATTCCCGGAGATACGTGTTTTTGCAGTTTATGTTTTTGGTGATTCCACCAGCGACTGTTGTGTACACTTTTTCAGATCTCAAGATTCTCTCGCGAGTACCATTCACTCCTGCTGTTCTCGCATAAATCCACCAGAGGCCGCTGTCGTCTGACTGACTGACCCTCCTTCTTCCCTAAACCCAATCAATAATGTTTTCTAACGCACAGATGGACCCGCCCACCCCCTTCTCTAAACCAAACCAAGCGTTTTCAAAAGCACCTATTGACCTGCTCACTCCCTTCCCTAAACCCAACCAATAGTGTTTTCAAACGCAAAGATTGACCCACCCACCACTTTCCTAAACCCAACCAATAGTGTTTTCAAACGCATAGATTGACCCGTGCACCACTTCCCTAAACCCAACCAATAGTATTTTCAAACGCATAGATTGACCCACCTACCATTTCCCTAAATCCAACCAGTAGTGTTTTCAAACGCATAGATTGACCCGCCCACCCCCTTCCCTTAACCCAACCAATATTGTTTTTAAAAGCACAGATTGACCCGCCCACCCCTTCCCTAAACCCATCCAATAGTGTTTTCAAACGCATAGATTGACCCGCCCACCCCTTCCCTAAAACCAACTGAAAGTGTTTTCAAATGCACCAATTGGCCTGCCCCCCCTTCCCTAAACCCAACCAATAGTGTTTTTAAAAGCACAGATTGACCCGCCCACCCCCTTCCCTAAACCCAACCAATAGTGTTTTCAAACGCATAGATTGACCCGCCCACCCCCTTCCCTAAACCCAACCAATAGTGTTTTCAAACGCATAGATTGACCCGCCCACCCCTTCCCTAAACCCAGCTGAAAGTGTTTTTAAAAGCACAGATTGACCCGCCCACCCCTTCCCTAAACCCAACCAATAGTGTTTTTAAAAGCACCGATTGACCCGCCCACCCCCTTCCCTAAACCCAACCAATAGTGTTTTCAAACGCATAGATTGACCCGCCCACCCCCTTCCCTAAACCCAACCAATAGTGTTTTCAAACGCATAGATTGACCCGCCCACCCCTTCCCTAAACCCAGCTGAAAGTGTTTTTAAAAGCACAGATTGACCCGCCCACCCCTTCCCTAAACCCAACCAATAGTGTTTTTAAAAGCACCGATTGACCCGCCCACCCCCTTCCCTAAACCCAACCAATAGTGTTTTCAAACGCATAGATTGACCCGCCCACCCCCTTCCCTAAACCCAACCAATAGTGTTTTCAAACGCATAGATTGACCCGCCCACCCCTTCCCTAAACCCAGCTGAAAGTGTTTTTAAAAGCACAGATTGACCCGCCCACCCCTTCCCTAAACCCAACCAATAGTGTTTTTAAAAGCACCGATTGACCCGCCCACCCCCTTCCCTAAACCTAATTTTAAAGTAAATAAAAGTGTTTTATAAAGCGGCGATTGTAGCACCGTCATACCACCCCATAGCCTTCATTTTAAAGATGAAATGCAGTCATAAGAAGCTCTGGCTACATGATTCGCACTCTCCAGAAATGTATAAGGCTACATTATCAGCCTATGAAACTGAGCCTATGTTCACAATACTATTTATTGCTATCAAGAAGCTTGCTGGTCTACACCTTTTTTTCAGTGTATGCATTTGCAGGATGCATCCACTGTGCATTGTGTTATATAAAAATTCCTGGAAACTGAACCCATGACCTTGACATCACTAACTCCACCCGTTTAAAAGAATTGAATAATGTGCCACATGATTTAATGCTTTTTTTTTCTTTTAAATCTCAACCTGCAAATGAAAATGTTCATAAATGTGCTGGTGGATTTCCGTCGCCTCTGGTTTGTGAACACATGTTGCTGGTGCACTAAGCGGCTTAAGCGGTGAACCTGACCCCAGGTGACAGGACCTGTGCACCGCAAAGCCTCGCTACATTATCTGTGCTCCAGCTTCTTGTGGTTTTAAATGACTGCTTTCCATTGTGAGCGTTTCAGAGAGCTCCAGAGAGAGAGAGAGAGAGAGAGAAAGGGAAAAATGAAACCTGACTGGTTTTCGGGAAGAATAGACGTGGCGAGTGGCCATGCCGGGGCTTAGTTGTTTTAGAAAAGCTGAATGGTGTTTCACCAGCGATGACAAGCTAAACACACACTCCTGATCTGACCTTTCTGATGGGTCGAAGCACTGGAGAAAATGTCCCATCGGTCTGACACAAAAAGGTGGATTAAAAGGACTGCAGTGATATAATAATAACTCTCTCAGTAACTCTAGAAGCTTGAAAAGAAAATTAAAAAATTATTGTGAATTTTTTATTTATTTATTTATTTATTATTTTCTAAATAGTGTTTCACACTCTAGGAAATATTCACAGTATTTTCTATATTGTTTTTTTCTTCTAGGGAAAGCATTGTTTCGTTTAGTTTGGCTGGAATAAAAGCAGTTTAGATTTTTTAAAAAATAATTTTAAGGTCAATAACATTAGCCCTCTTTAGAAATACTGCTTTTTTCAATTGGCTACAGAACAAACCACTTGTTGTCCAATAACTTGCCTATTTAAACTATAATAAAAATAAAACTATAATAAAACTAACCTAGTGAAGCCTTTACATAGCACTTTAACCTGAATACTAGTATTTTGATAAATAACTAGTCAATATATTATGTGCTGTCATCATTGCAAAGACAAAATTAGTTAGTTATTAAAACTATTAGGAATGAACCACCGACTATTATAGCATATGTTTTATACAGCGGATTCCTATCCAGCCTCAACCCAGTACTGGAAAACACTCATTCACAGACACATTAATGCACTACAGCCAGTTTCATTTATTCAATTCACCTATAGCGCATGTGTTTGTAATGTAGGGGAAACCGGAGCACTCGGAGGAAACCCACTCCAACACGGGGAGCAGAGGCGGATTTAACCAATATGCATGGTAAGCTGCCGCTTAGGGCCCCAGGAAATCTGGGGGCCCTCAATAAATATCTAAAAGTAGAAATTATAAATATTAACTATATGTAACATCGTTTTATACCAAATTTGTGGTGAGAGTTAAACAATTACAATGTAATGGTAATTAAATATTATTTAATATACAATCAAATATAATATTATTATAATAATGTAATGTTATGTAATAATAATAAAATCACAAAATAAAATTTCCATCATGGAGCAGTCCAGCAGTCAATTTTATAATAAAAAATATAAATAAATAAATAAATTTATTTATTTATTTATTTATTTATTTATTTATTTATTTATTTATTTGTTGTTATTATTATTATTATTATTTTTATTATTTTAGTTGAAAGATAATTTTAAGGAAACTTTTTTAGGACTTGGGCACTATGGCTCCCCTGATGGGGAAAACATGCAAACTCCACACAGAAATGCCAGCTGACCCAGCCGGGACCAGCGACCTTCTTGCCGTGAGGCAACAGTGCTCAGCATTGAGCCACCGTGTCACCCATTTAATAACTTGTATAACACAAAACTCTTAGAATGGAGCCGGTTATCAGAGAATTGTGGCATGGATTGTTTTCGACATTGCAGATCTAATACAGTTTTTTATATTTTATTTACAACATAATCAGTTTTTTGCTGTTTTTCAAAAACAGGCGTATGATGAGGACAATCTGACGCCGCTGAGGGCACCGTTTTCAGGTAAATTACATTTAAAGCATGTCAGCAGCAAATGCAAATAGCAAAATATAATATTTTTATAGCAATCATGTCTATATACTGAATATATAGTTTATAAAACATAAATATATACTCTAAAACACTTGGTTAACAATCGCTGTATTCTTAGATACCTGAAAATAACTGTGACATTTATTAACATTTTTTAACCATTTGAGGAACTTAAAAAGGGTTTGCAACTAGTTATCAAATCTAAATAATTCATTATCCTTCGGCTTACTGCCTTTATTCATCAGGGGTTGCCACAGCGGAATGAACCACCAACTTATCCAGCATATGTTTTACACAGTGGATGTCCTTTCAGCTGCAACCCAGTACTGGAAAACATCCATACACTCTCACATGCACACACATACACTATACACAATTTTTTTTATTTTTTATTTAAATCACCTGTACCACATGTCTTTGGACTGTGGGGGAAACGGGTGCACCCAAAACCCATGCCAACACCGGGAGAACATGCAAACTCCACACAGAAAAGTCAAATGACCTGCAACCTTCTTGCTGTGAGCCACTGTGTCGCCCCAAATCTAAGTCTGAAAAGTCTTTACAGTGTTTTCTTTTTTACAAACAAACATTTTCATTCATCTCCCATTGAAGTTTACCCATCTATAACAGCTTTCTGGAATGCATCATATATAATCGCATGAGATCTCTTTCATAGTTTTTCACCACCAGCAGTGCGGCGCCATCTGATTGGTGAAATTCCCATCTCTAATGTAAATTATCTCTGTTTTGACTTGGCTTCCAATAAAACTCGACTTGGCTTCTTGTTAACTCTTTGGATTTTATCTCTTCCAAAGAACACGGAGATGTGCACAAACACATTCCCAGACAGAAGCTCGTGCACTTACAAACACTGTAGATGCAATCAATATATATCGCCAAGATGTACATATGATGAAGACTGTACGGTATATTAACGCTTAAAAGAGTCTTCATGCAGCAGATTAACTTTTTGATTATGATTGCGCCTACACAAATTGCTGAGTCATGTATTGTGCATATGTAAAAATGCATCAAAGCATTATGAGTAGGGATGGGTATTGTTAAGGTTTTAACAGTATTACTACTTTTATCGATACCACTTATCGGTTCGGTACTTAAACGGTTCTCTTCTCGGCAGGGGCACATTTAGTGATTTGGGGGCCCTAAGCAATTCCGGCCATGGAGCCCAAAAGATCTAAAATGCACCTTTTGTACTTTAATTTATTATATTTAATTTATTTTTAATTGCTTTATTTGGCTTTTTTATCACTCCTTTTCTATATTTTGTCTTTTTAAATGATTTGTTTTCTTAAAATGAATTTACAACTTAAAATTATATATAAACTATTTCGTTTTTAAACTAAATCTTTACCTAGTTTGACTGCTGCACTTCTTCAAGATTGAGGGTGGGAGATACATTTCATTCATTCATTCATTCATTCATTCATTTTTTTTTTTTGGCTTAGTCTCTTTATTAATCTGGGGTCGCCACAACGGAATGAACCACCAACTTATCCAGCGTTTTTTACGGAGCGGATGCCCTTCCAGCCGCAATTCATCTTTGGGAAACATCCACACTCTCATTCACACTCACTACGGACAATTTAGCCTACCTAATACACCTGTGCCACATGTCTTAGGACTTTGGGGGAAACCGGAGCACCGGGGGGTGGGGGTGGGGAGCTCCTCATCCACCACCAGTGTGCAACATCCGCCTGGATGACGCGACGGCAGCCTTTTTACGCCAGACATCACACCACACATCCAGCTGATTGGTGGAGAGGAGAAGAGTGATGAAGCCAATTATGATATGGGGATGGTTAGGAGGCCATGATGGACAGAGGCCAGTGGCCAGATTTGTCCAGGATACCGGGGTTAAACCCCTACTCTTTATAGAAGGACATCCTGGGAATTTTAATGACCTCAGTTTAACGTCTCATCCGAAAGATGGTGCTCACCGAGCGTCCCCGTCACTATACTGGGGCATTAGGACCCACACAGAATGCAAGTTGAGCGCCCCCTGCTGGTCTCACTAACACCACTTCTGGCAGCAACCTAGCTTTCCCATGAGGTCTCCCATCCAGGTACAGACCGGGCACAGCCCTGCTTAGTTTCAGTGGGCGACCATGTGAGAGTTGCAGAGAGCTAGCTGCTGGAATATTTCTGGTAAATATTCCAGAATATTACAAAACACTGCAATTAAGATCAAATCCTAAAAGGGTCCGTTTCAGAGAGTTATAAAACATTATCTGTGTGCTATCTTGTAAAAAGAGGCATAATAGGTCACCTTTAAATCAAGAAACATTTTCCAGACAACTAAATCTTGTTTTATGAAGAAAGAAATGCTTAAAGTCAATATAAAAATAACCAGCCTGATCTCACGAGAAAACGTAAGTATTTTACGTTTTGCCAGTTTAGTGGCTAATTCGTACGAATTCGTACGAGTTCAGTCGTACGAAATGGTACGATTTTAAAAAGGAGGCGTGGCACTTGACCCCACCCCTAACCCCAACCGTCATTGGGGGATGAGCAAATCGTACTAAATTGTACGAATTAGATCGTACGAATTCATACGAATTAGCCACTAAATGAAAAAGTTACGAATTGCCGTGAGATTGTGTTGAAATACCTAAATTAAAATAAAGTAAAGTTTAGGCAGGTTTTTCCTTAAAACAAGCTAAAAAATCTGCCAGGAGGGTAAACAGAATTACTATTATTTTACTTGACTATATTTACTCCAGATTATAAGTAGACTGTTAGGTTGGGGTTGGTGTTAGTGTAAGTTGACATGTATTTGCAAAGTTTCTTATAGTCAGTATAATGTCTGTTCAGCAGCAGTTTCAGCAGATATTAAGCAGACAGTCTACTAATACTCAAATGGACCATCAAAATAAAGTGTCACCGCATTGAAGCTTATAGTAAAGTGTGAATTTTTTGTAATATTTTGTAATATTAACACTTCATCATTGGGAAACCCTTATGAAATAATGTCAGATCCAAGCTAAAAATAAGAAAATAAAGCACTTTAATGTTCATGAATTCGTTGTGTACACATCAGAAAAAAAAACGTTCAGAAAAATGTAGCATCAGCTTATTTGACGAAATGTTTTGCACAAAAGTTAATTTGTCGCAAAACAGATCTGAACAAACCAAGACATTTTGGGTTT